>NC_053023.1:270637521-270825782 GCF_003073215.2 Triticum urartu
TAGGTAAGGCAAGGTAAAAAAATATGTGGAGCTGCAGCAAGCGACTAGCATATATGGTGGCTAACTTATACGCAAAAGAGAGCGAGAAGAGGAGGCAATGCACGAGCGAGAAGCTATAGAACAACCTGCGCAAACATTACTCCAACACCGTGTCCACTTCCCGGACTCCGCCGAGAAGAGGCCATCACGGCAACACACTCAGTTGATTCATTTTAATTAATTAAGGTTCAAGTTATCTACAACCGGACATTAACAAATTCCCATCTGCCCATAACCACGGGCACGGCTTTCGAAAGTTCAATCCCTGCAGGGGAGTCCCAACTTAGCCCATGACAAGCTCTCACAGTCAACGAAGGAATAGACCTCCTCCCAAGACGTTCCGATCAGACTCGGTATCTCGGTAATTCAAGACACTTCGACAGGTTAAAACAAATCCAGCAACACCGCCCGAATGTGCCGACAAATCCCGATAGGAGCTGCACATATCTCTTTCTCAGGGCACACTCAGATGAACACTACGTAAAACTAAAACCAACCCTCAAGTTGCCCCGAGGTGGCGCTGCAAGTGGCTCTATTTGGACCAACACTCAGAGGAGCACTGGCCCGGGGGGTTTAAAATAAGATGACCCTCGGGCTCCGGTAACCCAAGGGAAAAAGAGGCTAGGTGGCGAATGGTAAAACCAAGGTTGGGCATTGCTGGAAAAGCTTTAATCAAGGCGAACTATCAAGGGGTTCCCATTATAACCCAACCGCGTAAGGAACGTAAAACCGGGAACGTAACACCGATATGACGGAAACTAGGGCGGCAAGAGTGGAACAAAACACTAGGCGAGAGGCCGAGCCTTCCACCCTTCACCAAGTATATAGATGCATTAAGATAACATAGCAATATAATGATATCCCAACAAGTAAATAAATGTTCCAACAAGGAACGGCTCCAATCTTCACCTGCAACTAGCAACGCTATAAGAGGGGCTCAGCAAAGCGGTAACATAGCCAATCAACGGTTTGCTAGGACAAGGTGGGTTAGAGGCTTGACATGGCAATTTGGGAGGCTGACAAGCAAAAGGTAGGCATCGTAGCATTGGCATAGCAAAGAGCAAGCAAACTAGCATAGCAAAGATAGTAGTGATTTCGAGGGTATGATCATCTTGCCTGCACAGTTGTCAGAGTTGACTGGATCCTCAAAAGCAAACTCAACGGGCTGCTCGTTAGCGAACTTGTCTCCCGGCTCTACCCAAACAAGACAAACAAGCAACAAGGATACAATCAACCACGTGCAAGCTCAAACAATAAGATGCAATGATGACATGCTATGCGGGATGCGATGCGGGATGCAAAATGCAAGATATGACAAGAAATGCATGAACCTGGCCTCAACTTGGAAAACCAAGTGTGCCACTGCAAAGAGGGGATGAAATCGCTTGAAAACGATATAAAGATCACTGTAATCGGAGTTACGGTTTGGAAATGGCAAGCGTTTTAAGAATGACACCGGTCTGCGATTTACAGCAAGTAGGCATCTAAACACAATGAGATGAACATGCTACAGCACCCAAACATGACAACAAAATGCATGGCAGGGATGTACACAAGATGCTTAACAAAAGACTAGCACTGAGACACGGCCAATTCATCCATTATGAGGTTCAAACAAGCATGTCAAAAACGCAAATGCAAAACAGATTCCAGACTTAGTGAAATTAACACTTGTCTGAAATTTCAGATCATGAAGCCCTCTTCGGAGCAACAAAACAACATGATACATGACCTGATTATGACAAAGAAAGACATGGCATGGAGCTACTCAACAAGCTTAAAAAAAGTCCCTTAGTGACCTTGAGCCAAAAGGGATCACAAAATATACTAATAAGCACACGAACATAGCTAAAACACAATCAGTTTTCAGACTTGGTGAAAACTGAGACATGCTGAAATAAAACTCACGAAGGCATGTAAACGAGCTCGATGCACTCACCACGGTGCAAGTCATGGCAAGGCAAGCATACATCCATTAAGAAGGCACAAAATACAAGCTAGACATGGCAAGAACAATGGCATAGCATGCACGGATCAACTACAATAGCATCGGCAAAATCGCAAACAAGTTGACGATCTGCCCAGATTCACAATGAAGCAAAAGTAGAGCTCGACTGACTCAAGCTAGGTTGCTCCATAATTGCAAGTAAAGACATGGATGGATAGAGCACTACAAGATTAACAAAACTCCTTTACTGATCATCCTCAAAAGAGGCACGGATCACTAGGAAACATCACGAACATATGGCATCATGAACTAAATAATCTCAGACTTAGTGAAAACTACTAAGTCCCTGAAAACAGATTTACCGGGTGTCTCACTTTGCAAGCTTGCACAAGTCACCACACACATCCTAAAAATGCATGGGTTGCCCTCTGGAAAGATAACAAAATCCTTAACAAAACATATGAAGGACTCACAGGCATAGCATGCACACATTAATCATGGCAAAAATGACAAAAGTCTAAGATGAACTAGCAGATCTGACAATTAACTCACGAAGCCTCCTTCTCATAGCATTTCGGGCATCAAGATGAACTCAAATGAAAATGATGCAATGGAATGAAATGATGTACTCGTCGAGGCGAACATTTTGATATACTATATGTCCAAAACGGAGCTACGGATGCAAAGTTACAGCAGGTCGAAGATCGCATAAAAAATTAGGGTTCGGAGGGAAAAAGTCAACCGGGGGGATTTTTCAAATCTGGATCTGGCGCAGTTCCCGAGGCTCGCCGGAGTTCGTGCACTGTTCACCGACGGAGTTCGTGACGGCCGGAGAGGAGGAGGCCGGCGAGGGGCTCCCGGGGTCGCTGGTGGCGGCGGCGGCGGCGTGAGGCGGCGGCGCGGGGCGGCGTGAGGCGGCGACCGGGAGGCGGCGGTGGCACGGCGAGCTCCGGTCGGCGGCGGGGTGGCCCGCGGCGGCGGCGCCCACCGGAGATGGGAGAGGAGGTGGCGGATGGAGGCGCGGGGCGCGGCCCGGGTGTGCGGCGGCGGGGGCCGGCGCGGGAGGTGACAGGTGGCGACGGTTGACTGGCGGCGGCGGATCGGACGTTGTCCGGCTCGCCCGGACACGTCCGGCGGCGGCGGAAGGGATTTTTTTTAGGGTTTCGAGAGGGAGAGAGATCCGAAAACGGAGGGGGTGTATTTATAGGCATAAGTGGAGCTAGGAGAGTCCAAATGAGGTGCGGTTTTCGGCCACGCGATCATGATCGAACGCTCTAGGACATGGAGCAGAGTTTGGTGTGTTTTGGGCCAAATTGGAGGGGTGTTGGGCTGCAACACACACGAGGCCTTTTCGGTCCCTCGGTTAACTGTTGGAGTATCAAACGAAGTCCAAATGACACAAAACTTGACAGGCGGTCTACCGGTAGTAAACCAAGGCCGCTTGGCAAGTCTCGGACCAATCCGGAAATGTTTAATCCCCACACACGAAAGAAAGATAGAAATGACCACCGGAGGAGAACGAAGCACCGGAATGCAAAACGGACAACGGGGAAAATGCTCAAATGCATGAGAAGAACACGTATGCAAATGCAAAACACATGATGACATGATATGAGATGCATGACAACGACAACAACACACGGAGACAAAGACCCGAACCCGAGAAATAAATATAACTTAACGCCGGAAACGGCAAGAGTTGGAGTACAAATTGGGAAAGTTATATCCGGGGCGTTACATTTCTACCTTGATGTTTTTTATTTTTCTTATTACAAAAACAAATATCTACTATCCATATTACACTTGTATCACCATCTCTTCGCCGAAGTAGTGCATCTATACAAATTACCATTGTATTTGGTGTGTTGGGGACACAAGAGACTCTTTGTTATTTGGTTGCAAGGTTGTTTAAGAGATACCATCTTCATCCTAGGCCTCCCACAGATTGATAAACCTTAGGTCATCCACTTGAGGGAAAATTGCAACTGTCGTACAAAACTCTGCGCCTGGAGGCCCAACACGAGTCTACAAGAATAAAATTGCATAGTACACATCATCGGTGTTTGCCGAATTGAGGGGACTAACTACCCCCAAGTACCCCTTGAGAGGATACGGACTTCTGGTTGTCCGAGTGGTTTTATATAGATGACATGCCACTATACGACCCAGTTCAGCCTGGCCTTTTAGAATTCTCCTCGAAACCTCCGAAAAAGTACTATAGCTGGAGACACTACAAGAAATATGGCAACTTGCCACCATCAATATTGGTTATTGAATGGTTGTTGTTTTTCACTTGTGACCTTTTTGTGACCAAGCGAGTAGATCCTACGACCAATTGTTTTGGTCACTAGCACTCTAGCCAGACCACGTCAGATCCAATGGGGCAAAATTGCGACCAATAGAATTTGTTATTGATAAGAATCAGCCAGGTCCAGTCTAGCTCTCTCTATGGCCCGAGCCTAGTAATTCAACCTTTTTTTGATTTTTTGCATGATTTTTTGGGGCCTTCTCTATCCTGGGCCTTCACCTTTCCATGGTCCATGTCATTTGGGGCCTTCTCTATCCTGTTTCCTTTTTTTGATTTTTTGCATGATTTTTTGGGGCCTTCTCTATCCTGTTTCCTTTTTGTTTCTACTTTCTTTTTGAGTCGAGGCCTGCTAGTCCATGTCATTTTGGACCATGGAAACTTAATAGTACAAGTATATTTGGGTCGTGGCCTCTATCAGGTCTAGTAAGAACATTTCTGGAGAATTTTACTGTTGGAGTAGAATGTGCACAACACATTACAGGAAAATAGCACATATAGCAGCAGATAATTTCATTTCACTCCTACTACAACTCACTACACCATACACAGTACATGACACTTCGTCCTTCATTTTTTTTTCATTTCACTCCTACTACAGCTCACTACACCATAGACACTACATGACACTTCGTCCTTCAATTTTTTATTAGGCAGTAGACGAGTACATCTCACTTCAAATAAACAGTACTGTTCTTGGAAGCATCTTTGGTAATGTCATCACTTGAGCACAAGCAGCGTTCACAGCCTTCACGTTGTGCAAAAGAGTCATGGCTTGTAGCAAGATACTAAAAATGAAAAAAAATGCATATAACTACTTCATACATTTTGTTTCCATGGTCCCTTATACTCAGGGTTTGGAACGGCTGGATCTGTCCATTTGCCATCTTCCCCGTCATCCAAATTCTCAGACTGCCATATAGGTATTAAACAATGTTAAACTGGACATACAAGCAGAACACAAAACAGAGTAAAACTATTTAACAAAGGGAAAATGGGAACCTTTGTCACATCAGGGTCAGTATATTTCCTTGGAAATATCATCAAAACACTGCAAAGAATAATGTGCATCAGAAAAGTAACCACCAAAGATAAAGCATCAAGACAAACTGAATATGGTGTCCATTTTATAATACAACTGCATCGTCAGAATTAAAAACAACATATGGATATTCAATGCTGGATGAGACCATATAAAATACCACTACACAAAATAGGCCGTTGCACGCCGTGGTGCTCCATCTTACTCAATACAACCTCAAGGAACCACAAGCGCTGCTTGCTCCCTTTGCCTTGCGCCGTGGTGCACTATGTTTGTGCAGATCTGCCGGTGCAACAAACCCCTGGTGTGTTGCCCAGACTGTACACAGGCACAAGAGCAAGGCTGCAGCATCCAAGACAAGACCAAGTCGAAGAGATAGCTCTTTGAGAAATTAGAGAGCGGATCAAGAAGACCAAGTCAGGCCGAAGAAGCAAAATACCTCTGAGGGAAAACCTCCCTTGTCGGGCAGGTGAGCCTGGTGAGGTCGAGGCTGCCCAGAAGTCAAGTCTGAAGGATGTCCCGGCAGGCTTGCCGAGCACGATGATGGCGGGCTACCCCGTCAAGGCTCCACCACTCCACCTCATAGTGGTGCAAGTCATCGTTCGGTGCAGTGTCAAGCCCCCAAGTGACTAAGTGGCTATTATTTGACATATGGCAGCCACTTCTGAAGGAAATCACCTCCAGATGACACCCATCTAGAGACGTGTCAAGCAGACATGAGAGAAGGTGGCCGACTTGCCGGGCACGCCATGATGTGACACTAAGTAGCACATTTAATGCGCTCTGCCCTGTCTACAGAGTTAGGTACGATATCACTGTTTGCTATCTAATCATTGCACAATGACAGATTTTCCATTGTGGTAACCCCTTGGTCTATAAAAGGAGGGCCATGGCAACCTTAGAAAGGATTTGAACCCTTGTAAACTCATACGCGCGTAGCTGCTCTCACCCCGAGGCAACCCTGCCGGGCTTGAGCGCTGCATTTCCACCACGGTCCTCTCATCAATCCACTAAAGCAGGAGTAGGGTTTTACGCCTCGCGGCGGCCCGAACCTGGGTAAAACTGCCCGTGTGATCTCTGTCATGCTGCGCTACGCCCTTCGCTCTTTGTGCAATGTGCCCTTCCCCCCGCCGAACCACCAAGGGGCCGATGGCCCCATAGGTGGCTGTGGTTTCCCACGACATCTTTGGCGTGCTAGGTAAGGGACTGCGCTTGCATGAACCCGAGAAGCGTACGCAGCACGTCATCATCTTCATCGCCTCCTTCATCGACAACTTCATCATCCATGCTGCCCAAGAAGAAGCCCAGTGTCGCAGCTCACCCGTCCACCTCGAAGGCCCCGTCGTACGCGACCACCGATGCCACAGGGGATACGGAGACACATGGGAATGTGGACACTGCGGGGACGTGGCCGCCGTAGGCGGCATCATCACCACCTCCCCCACGGCCGAAACAGGAGCAGAGGCATCGGAGAAGGACAACACCAGCAGCGTCCCAGCGGCCAGGCTCCACGAGGTACGGGTGGAGAGATAGTTTCGTCTGCACCTCTCAGCCCCGCTAAAGGGCACAACCACAGCGGTGGCACTCGCTCTAGGGAGAACTGCAACTCTCCGTCCGCTACCGCTGCGGGCGCGGCTGCAGGGCATGCGCCACCCCCGGGACGAGCTGAACCAGCCGGTGCACCGGACGGAGCCGCCGATCCCCAAGAGCCTCCACCTTTTCACCACGCCGCCCTGGTGGCTGGCTCACGATGACGAGAACACGGTGTGGCCACTACCGGCACTATCAGGAGTTAGGCGACGCTACGTTCTGCATCGTCATCCATGCCAAGCACTACTTTGGAGGCCATGGCACGGGCCCAACTGTTGTTGATATTTCCGCCGGCAACCGATCAGAGGGATGAGTGGAGAGCCACCATTCAGAGCTTGATTGGTTTCGCCAAGGCGGGAGGATCACAGCGAGCAGGCCCGTCGCGGCCTCCACAGGCAACGACGGCCCAAGCCGCTAGCCGTACCGGAGGGGCCACCCCCACGGTGCAGTCCCCTCGGCGGCAGCTAGCGCAAGCGCCGCAGCCAGAACCACGTGACAAGGAACCCGACGATATCTTGATGAGGACATCAATACCATTGCTACACCCACAGCCCCTGCTGCTATACATACTGGACCAATTACTAGAGCTCATGCAAGCCAATTAAATTACTAGGTACTTTCGTTTCTTGGTAACGATTCTAATGTTCATGAGAATATGATGCTGCCTATATTGGATACATTTGTTTTGCTTACAAATGAAGGGCCTAGCTTGGACAAGAAAGATGAACTGTCGGTGTCAAAACCGGTGGATCTCGGGTAGGGGGTCCCGAACTATGCATCTAGGCCGGATGGTAACAGGAGGCAGGGGACACGATGTTTTACCCAGGTTCGGGCCCTCTTGATGGAGGTAAAACCCTACGTCCTGCTTGATTAATATTGATGATATGGGTAGTACAAGAGTAGATCTACCACGAGATCAGAGAGGCTAAACCCTAGAAGCTAGCCTATGGTATGATTGTTGTTTTTACGGACTAAAAGCCTCCGGTTTATATAGATACCGGAGAGGGCTAGGGTTACATAGAGTCGGTTACAATGGTAGGAGATCTACATATCTGTATCACCAAGCTTGCCTTCCACGCCAAGGAAAGTCCCTTTCGGACACGGGACGAAGTCTTCAATCTTGTATCTTCATAGTCCAGGAGTCCGGCCGAAGGTATAGTCCGGCTATCCGGACACCCCCTAATCCAGGACTCCCTCATGAACCTTGGAGCAAGTTCAAGCATGGAGATGATGGCGTGCACGAGGGGAACACGAACAGAGTTACAAGTGATGATTCCAGGACTTTGAAGCCACCATAATGAGTGCATGAAGCCTTGGACGAAATATACAAGATGCCACTTCATAAATTTCGTCCAGAGGCTATCCTAGGTGCCGCGTGACCTTATTTTTGGGCCGGGCCCATGTAATTTCGAAATACTTGATTATAGGCTCTTTTTAGAGTCCGTATGTGTGGGGAAACAAGAGTTAGGGTTGGTTTCGGACCCCTCCTCCAAGGGCCACGAAATTCCCCCTCTCTCCTCCATATATACAGCCCTTAGGGCATCGTTTAGACTTTGGGTTTTGCTTAGATTAAAGCTCGCCATAGCTGCAACTTCGCGTACTTCGTTTGTGTTCAACGACCAGACAAAGGCGTCACAGAACCCCACATTGATCAATAAATCTTTCCTCTTATTCTTGCAATATCCAGATTGCAATCTTAGTTTCTTGCTTGTTCTTCGTTTGCCTGTAGGAAACAGACCTTCCTGGTGAGGTTGATCGTGCTCCAGCATGGTCAATAACCTCTCGGAGTTGGTTTAGCGATTGCTAAGGCGCGACGTCCTCGCACGTTCGTAGGCGGATCATCAAAGTCGGCTTCCACCAAAATGATAGCCACCATCTCATTGAAAGACGGGACATCTTTGCCTCTATCAAGTGGTATCAGATTTTTAGGTTGCTTAGTGAGATTTTATAGTTTTTCATAGTTTAGGTCAAGTCTGTTCTTCGTACCTAGAGTCCACAAAAAAGCCAAAAAAATTAGGGTTAGTTCCTCATATCCGAACAAATCTGAGCCTTTGCATAGTCTTTTTAGAGTTTTGCTTTGTTGAATTTGCGGTTGCATCGTCGTGTCTAGTTGCTGGTCTTAGCATCTAGTCCCTTAGAGTTTCGAGTTCTGTTCACATGTTGTCACGCCACCGCCGCACCATCGTCATCATCATCGCCATATACCACCACCCCACCATATACATCGCCGCTGCCATATACAACCACCAATCCAAGTCCACATATACCATCGCCATCACACCAATCCGAGTTCCACTAGATTCATTGCCCGCACCAGTCCGAGTTCCACCAGATTCATCTCCGCCACCAGTCCGAGTCTAGTATTTTGTTACTCTGTTATGGATTTCCAGATCACTCCATACTCCGAGTCGTGACAGAGTAGGACTCCTGAACTTTCGTGCTACCCACAGTAGACAAATAGTTCCAAACTCAAAAAAATGGAAAAAAAAAGTATCGAAAATTCCGGTAGGCAGTTTTTAGACCATTTGTAGACTTTTTCGAAAAAAAATTGTTACGGAGCAAAAAAAAGTGAAAAAATGAAAAAAAATCAAAGCGTGCTCCTCCCTTGTTTACATGCAGCAGCGTGATTTTGTTAGTGTTCTAGGCTCACGTCTCTAGCACGGTCTAGCCTAGGACCAGCACAGTACCATCGTTGAGCGTTTATTCAACATTGCATCTCTGAATTGATTTTTGCTGACCCTTTTTGCTACCATATTATAAGCCTTCCCAGCTCCACATACATCTACGTCATGCGTTTGACTCTCCCTGGTAATCCCTCTATCCAAGCTTTGAGAGTTTTGACTACGACGGTTGCCGATCACCGCCTGCTACTGGGTAAGAACTGGTAAGAATTTGAGATTTGCTTGACGGATTTGGGACACCCACCACCACCTCTTGTTAGTAGTCTGTAGGATCATATTCTTGTGCGTTTCTATTACTGCTAACCATGGCAGGATCACAAGCTGACGAGACTGACTGGGAGAACATGACGAATAAGAAGTTGCATGATAAATTTCAGCAAATGGTGAGTGGACAGGTGCAAGATGTGCTAAACAGATTTGAAGAGACCTTGGAGAAGATAGATGGCATGGAGAAGACGTTCGAAACAAAGCTCGATAACAAGTTTAATGAGTGGACAGGTACAAGATGTGCTAAACAGATAACGCACCTCTACAACAACAACAACAACAACAACAACAACGATGATGACTACCTCCATGTCGTGAAACAGCCCTCCGCAGAGCGAGCCGCGTCCCTCTTGCGCCTGGCCAAACTGTTGGTGCTGCTGTTGATACTTCTGTGGATCCTACTACTGTTGCGGAGGAGGATGATTATGCGGGAGATTATGAGGATGAGGTTGATCAAAATCAGAACTACGTGCAACCACCAGCACCACAACCACCTGGTCGTCTACATGCAAATAATGGCAATGGTAGGGCTCCCCCTGAGGTACGAGATCATGACCATCTCCCTAAACTGAAATTGAACATTCCACCATTTGAGGGTAGATATGTTCCTGATATATATCTTACTTGGGAGTTAGAAACTGAACAACGATTTACATGTTTACAATATCCTAAGGAGAGACGTTTTCCTGCTGCTGTTTGTGCTTTCACTAGCTTTGCATGTGTTTGGTGATCTGAACATTGTAGATTATATCCTATTCCAGCTACTTGGGATGCTTTGAAAACTGCTATGCGTACTCGTTGGGTTCCACCATATTATCAACATGAATTAATTCTAAAATTGAAGCATTTAAGACAAGGAAAAAATTATGTAGAAGAATATTATCAGAAATTACAAACTGGAATGATTAGATGTGGTATTGTTGAGGAGAATGAAGCTATGTTTGCACGTTTTATGGGTGGATTAAATAGAGAGATTCAAACCATTCTAGAGTATAAGGAGTATACTAATATCACTCGTTTATTCCATCTTGCTTGTAAAGCTGAACGTGAAGTGCGGGATCGACAGGCATTGGCGCGAACTAATTTTTCTGCAGGTCGATCTTCATCATGGACACCACGTGCATCCTCTACTTCGACTGGACCAGCCCCTCCATCAGGTGCCACCTCCAGCCGTGATACAAGAAAGTAGGCACAACCACCACTATCTGCCAAGAGCACACCGGTCGGGCCTGCGCAGAGCTCTTCTTCTTCCATGGCATCAACAGGGCACACAAGTGATATTATTTGTCGTTGTTGTAAGGGAAGAGGACATTTTGCGAGAGAATGCAAATCTCAGCGTGTGATGATTGCTATTGAGGATGGTGGGTATGAGTCTGCTAGTGACTATGATGAGGAGACTTTGGCTCTTATTACACATGAAGAACACGGTGGAGATGATTCTGATCATGAGACGCAATACATGGCTGCTGAAGATGCTGACATGTATGAATGTTTAGTTTCTCAACATGTTTTCAGTGTGCAGGTTACACAAGCTGAGCAAAATCAGAGGCATAATTTGTTCCATACAAAGGGAGTTGTGAAGGAACGTTCTGTTCGCGTCATCATATATGGAGGGAGCTGCAATAACTTGGCTAGCATGGAGATGGTGGAGAAGCTATCTCTCACCACAAGAGCACATCCACATCCTTACTACATCCAATGGATCAACAATAGCGGCAAGGTTAAGGTAACACATACTGTTCGTGTGCATTTTAGTATCTCTACATATGCTGACTATGTTGATTGTGATGTGGTACCCATGCAAGCATGTTCCTTATTACTTGGTAGACCATGGCAATTTGATAAAAATTCTGTACACCATGGTCGAAATAATCAGTATACTCTTGTTCATAAGGATAAAAATATTACTTTTCCTCCTATGACTCCTGATTCCATTTTGAAACATGATATTAATAGAGCTAGCAAAGCAAAACAGGAGAAAAATAAGAGTGAAAATCAGATTGTGGCAAAAGAATTAGAGAAACAAATGAAGCCTAATAATAATCCATCTAGTGTTGTTTCTGAAATTAAATTGAAAAGTGCATGTTTACTTGCCACCAAATCTGATATTGATGATCTAGATTTTAGCAAATCTGTTTGCTATGCTTTTGTGTGCAAAGAGGCATTATTTTCATTCGAGGACGTGCCTTCCTCTTTGCCTCCTACTGTCACTAACATTTTGCAGGAGTTCGCTGACGTCTTTCCACAAGATGTGCCACCGGGATTACCACCTATTCGAGGGATTGAGCATCAAATTGACTCAATTCTTGGTGCATCATTACCCAACCATGCCCAATACCGTACCAATCCAGAGGAGACGGAGGAGATTATGTGTCAAGTACAAGAACTTCTCAACAAAGGTTATATACGCGAATCCCTTGGTCCTTGTGTTGTTCATATCATTTTAGTGCCAAAAAAGGATGGTACGTCGCGTATGTGCATTGATTGTAGATGCATTAATAATATTACTATTTGTTATCGTCATCCTATTCCTAGGCTAGATGATATGCTTGATGAATTAAGTGGCTCTACAATATTCTCCAAAGTTGATTTGCGTAGTGGATACCATCAAATTCGTATGAAATTGGGAGATGAATGGCAAACAACATTTAAAAATAAGTTTGGATTATATGAGTGGTTAGTCATGCCTTTTGGGTTAACTAATGCACCTGGTACTTTCATGAGATTAATGAACGAAGTTTTACGTGCTTTCATTGGACAATTTGTAGTAGTTTACTTTGATGACATATTGATTTATAGCAAATCATTGGAGGAACATTTGGAACATTTACGTGCTGTTTTTATTGCTCTACGTGATGCACGTTTGTTTGGTAACCTTGGAAAGTGCACCTTTTGCAGCGACCGAGTATCTTTTCTTGGCTATGTTGTTACTCCACAGGGAATTGAAGTTGATAAAGCCAAGATTGAAGCTATTGAGAGTTGGCCTCAGCCCAAAACAGTCACACAAGTGAGGAGTTTCCTTGGCCTTGCTAATTTCTATAGGCGTTTTGTGAGAGATTTCAGCACCATTGCTGCACCACTCAACGATCTTACAAAGAAGGATGTGCCTTTTGTTTGGGGTACCGCATAGGAAGAAGCCTTCACGGTATTGAAAGATAAGTTGACACATGCTCCTTTACTCCAACTTCCTGATTTTAATAAGACTTTTGAGCATGAATGTGATGCTAGTGGAATTGGATTAGGAGGTGTGTTATTACAAGATGGCAAACCTGTTGCATACTTTTTTGAAAAATTGAGTGGGCCTAGTCTGAATTATTCTACTTATGATAAAGAATTATATGCTCTTGTTCGGACTTTAGAGACATGGCAACATTATTTATGGCCCAAAGAATTTGTTATACATTCTGATCATGAATCTTTGAAACATATTAAAAGTCAAGCTAAACTGAATCGTAGACATGCTAAGTGGGTTGAATTCATTGAGACTTTACCATATGTTATTAAGCATAAGAAGGGTAAAGAAAATGTTATTGCTGATGCATTGTCTCGTTGCTATACTATGCTTTCACAACTTAACTTCAAAATATTTGGTTTGGAGACCATCAAAGATCAATATGTGCATGATGCTGATTTTAAAGATGTAATGCAGACTTGTAAAGAAGGAAGAACGTGGAACAAGTTCGTCGTTAATGATGGATTTGTGTTCCGTGCTAACAAGCTATGGATTCCAGCTAGCGCCGTTCGTCTTTTGTTGTTACAGGAGGAGCATGGAGGAGGATTAATGGGACACTTTGGCGTCAAGAAAATGGAGGATATACTTGCTACACATTTCTTTTGGCCAAAGATCAGACGGGATGTTGAGCATTTTGTTGCTCGCTGCACTACATGTCAAAAAGCTAAGTCATGACTCAATCCTCATGGTTTATATATGCCTTTGCCTGTACCTAGTGTTCCTTGGGAGGATATATCTATGGACTTTGTTTTAGGTTTACCTCGAACCAAGAAGGGGAGGGATAGCATATTTATTGTCGTGGATAGGTTCTCGAAAATGGCACACTTTATACCATGTCATAAAAGCGATGATGCTGTTAATGTTGCTGATTTGTTCTTTCGTGAAATTATTCGCTTGCATGGTGTGCCAAATAATATTGTTTCAGATCGTGATACTAAATTTCTTAGCCACTTTTGGAGATGTTTATGGGCTAAGTTGGGGACTAAACTGCTTTTTAGTACTACTTGTCACCACCAAACTAATGGACAAACTAAAGTAATCAATAGAACATTGTCTACTATGCTTTGGGCTGTTTTGAAGAATAATAAGAAAATGTGGGAAGAATTCTTGCCTCATATTGAATTTGCTTATAATCGTTCACTGCATTCTACTACTAAGATGTGCCCTTTTAAAATAGTGTATGGTTTCCTACCTCATGCACCTATTGATTTGTTGCCTCTTCCATCTTCTGAGAAGTTTAATTTTGATGCTAAAGAACGTGCTGAATTGACTTTAAAAATGCATGAGTTAACTAAGGAAAACATTGAGCGTATGAATGCTAAATATAAACTTGCTGGAGATAAGGGTAGAAAACATGTTGTGTTTGCACCTGGAGATCTTGTTTGGTTACATTTGCGTAAGGATAGATTTCCTAATTTGCGCAAATCAAAGCTAATGCCACGTGCTGATGGTCCTTTTAAGGTTTTAGAGAAAATAAATGATAATGCATATAAACTTGAGCTACCTGCAGATTTTGGGGTTAGTCCCACTTTTAACATTGCAGATTTGAAGCCTTATTTGGGTGAGGAAGATGAGCTTCCGTCGAGGACGACTTCATTTCAAGAAGGGGAGGATGATGAGGACATCAATACCATTGTTACACCCATAGCCCCCACTGCTATACATACTGGATCAATTCACCAATTGAATTATCAGGTACTTTCGTTTCTTGGTAACGATTCTAATGTTCATGAGAATATGATGCTACCTAAATTGGATACATTTGTTTTTCTTACAAATGAAGGGCCTAGTTTGGACAAGAAATATGAACCTTGGAGCAAGTTCAAGCATGGAGATGATGGCATGCGCAAGGGGCTCAAGAACGGAGTTACAAGTGATGATTTCAAGACTTTAAAGCCACCATAAGGAGTGCATGAAGCCTTGGATTAAATATACAAGATGCCACTTCATAAATTTCGTCCAGAGGCTATCCTAGGTGCCGCGTCACCTTATTTTTGGGCCAGGCCCATGTAATTTCGAAATACTTTATTATAGGTTTTTTTAGAGTCTGTATGTGTGGGGAAACAAGAGTTAGGGTTGGTTTTGGACTCCTCCTCAAAGGTCCACGAAATCCCCCCCCCCTCTTCCTCCATATATACAGCCCTTAGGGCGTCGTTTAGACTTTGGGTTTTGTTTATATTAAAGTTCGCCATAGCTACAACTTCACGTACTTCGTTTGTGTTCAACGACCAAACCAAGACGTCACAGAACCCCACCTTGATTAATAAAGTTTTCCTCTTTTATTCGCAATATCCAGATTGCAATCTCAGTTTCTTGCTTGTTCTTCGTTTGCTCGTAGGAAATAGACCCTCGTGGTCAGGTTGATCATGCTTCGGCGTGGTCAATAACCCTCGGAATTTGGTTTAGCGATTGCTAAGGTGCGATGTCTTCGCATGTTCGTAGTCGGATCGTCAAAGTCGACTCCCACAGAAAATGATATCTATCTCATCGAAACATCGGGACACCTTCGCCTCTATCAGGAGAAGGTTAATTTTGATGCTAAAGAAATGCTGAATTAATTTTTAAATGCATGAGTTAACTAAGGAAAACATTGAGCGTATGAATGCTAAATATAAACTTGCTAGAGATAAGGGTAGAAAACATGTTGTGTTTTCACCTGGAGATCTTGTTTGGTTACTATCGGTGTCAAAATCAGCGGATCTCAGGTAGGGGGTCCCCAACTATGCGTTTAGGATCGATGGTAACAGGAGACAGGGGACACAATGTTTACCCAGGTTCGGGCCCTCTCAATGGAGGTAATACCCTACGTCCTGCTTGATTGATATTGATGAATATGGGTGGTACAAGAGTTGATCTACCACGAGATCGTAATAGCTAAACGCTAGAAGCCTAGCCTGTATGACTATGGTAATGAATATATCATTTCTGGACTTTCCCCTCTGGTTTATATAGACACCAAGGGGATCTCGAGTTTACAAAGAGTCAGTTACACAAGAAGGAATCTTCATAGTCGGTCGCCAAGCTTGCCTTCCACGCCAAGGAGAGTCCAATTCGGACATAGGTACAGTCTTCGGCCTTCATGTCTTCACAGCCCATCAGTATGGCCCAATAGATAACAGGCTGGACGCCCGAGGACCCCTTAGTCTAGGACTCCCTCAGTAGCCCCTGAACATGGCTTCAATGACGAGGAGTCCGACGCGCAGATTGTTTCCGGCATTGCAAGGCGGGTTCCCTTCTATCCAAAATTCAAGATAGTCTTTGGATGCGATGATAGTATCCAGACCTGTCACCATACATAACCGTAGAGAGAATATATATTTTTACACGAGTCTAATTCGCTGACAGCTTTTACAATATGACATCACGTTTTTCCGGTCATAATCTCGAACCATTTTTCGTCGGCCGCTCCATGTTTCGAGACGCGGTTGCCATTGGCACGTCTTGTCGAAGTAGAGATCATGCCCCCTTATTACGGGATTCTCATCAGTACGGGCGTGGGTGACCCAACCGTGCCGTTTTGCATAGCCCTTGGGAATAGGCGAGTTCAAGGCGAGTGGGGAGACGCTTGATATTCGTGGCCTTTATAAGGGGATAGGGATTACCTACCTTCACCCCCACCTCAGCTCCTCCTCGGTCCTTCCGTCCCTGAGCTCTAGCGCTCAAGCTTCTAGCTTTTTCCTCAACCGAGAAAGCACCCCAAAAATGTCCGGATCTGGAGCTAGGGGTAAGTGGATGGCCTCCTCCGTCAATAAGAAGGATATCAAGGCGCTCCGGGAGGCCAGACATCTGGCCAAGGAGATCGCTCACCGACTCCCGGATAAGGGACAGATCGTCCCTACTCCAGAGCACCATGAGAGGTTGTTTTTCTCACATATTTCGTCTGCGGGCTGGGTTTCCCTCTCCACCCCTTCGTCCGTGGACTAGTGTTTTACTACGGGCTAGACTTCCATGACCTAGCCCCCAACTTCATCCTCAACATCACGGCATTCATTGTCGTGTGCGAGGCCTTCCTCCTCATCCCGCCTCATTTCGGCCTATGGTTGAAGACCTTCAACGTGAAGCCGAAGGTGGTGAGAGGCCAACAAGCAGAGTGCGGAGGCACCATGGTGGGAAAGATGCCCAACGTTACCTGGCCCAAAGACTCGTTCGTGAAGACGGTGAAAGGGTGGCAATCGGGGTGGTTCTATATCACCTAGCCCGTGCGATGCTAACTGGGTGGCGGCCCCCTAATTCAGATCTGGATTCCCGATGCGGCTCACCTCTTGGCAAGAGAGGGGTCTAACCTGGGGTCCTTCGGACGAACTGACTGGGCTCCAGACGTGTGTCTAGAATATGATGGATAGGAAGATCAAGCTCGTCAATGTGGTCCAGGTCATGCTCATTCACCAGGTCCTTCCGTGCCAACGCAGGACTTGCTATCTGTGGGAGTACGATCCGGCCAAGCACTAGACGCTACAAGAGCTCTTTGGCACAATGCACGAAGAAATCTGGAAAGTGCTCAAGGCCGGCAAGACGCCACCGCCCATGATCGAGGATCGCGGGCTTAGCTTAAAACGCCAGGCTAACCTGGTAAGCTCTTCTAATGTTTTCAAGGCGTACCTTTTACTAGCATATTTTGAGAAAAGCCCTAAGCCTTCCTACCCATGTTTTCAGGCCTGGATCAAGATAGCGAAGGGGATTAACAGTCAGGCACCGCTGCCCGAGGACCAAGAATTCCCATTCTTGATGAAAATGCTTTTTCCAGCACCTTATGAGGTGCCAGAGAAGACGGCCAAGAAAGCGTCCAAAGAGGCCAAGAAGTGCCCTCACCGAAAAGGCACTCCGGACATGATGTCCGAAGACGAAACTTCCTTTTCGTCCGCTGATGAGGATGACGAAGAGGAAGAAGAAAGCGACTCCCCACCTGAAGTGGGAAGGAAGAAGAGAGCGGCCTCCACAAATCCGGAGGCGAAAGCGCCTAAAAGGGTTAGAGGCTCCCACATGGATAACTCCGTGTGGGATGTTGACAGCAGTCTAGAGCGACCTCGCCGGACCAAGCCTCAGGCCGCCTCGTAAGTACCAGGATCCGAAAACATCTAGCTTTCCCGGTTTGTAATATTGATATACCTTAAACCTTGTTATTGCAGTCCAGCACGCGATGGCTCCCCGCAATCCTCGTCAGAGGGATCGCTAGACTCAAAGGAGATGGCTAGCATGTCTCCGCCACCTGCTCATTCTGTCTCTCCCAAGGGTGACGACAAGGTGGTGTCGCAAAAGACCTTTCCCGATCGGGGGGGGGGGGGACTTCCGGAGATCGTCGGGGCGGTGCCCCAGGACAATTCCTCAACTGTCAGACGCATGGGGGGGGGGGGGAAAGCCCCTGCGATGACTGGTGACGCGGGCTGGGTTACCTTCAGGCCTGAGCCGGATACCATTCCGAAGACCTATGCGGCTCTGGAGTCCAGCAAATGACATGCTCCGAAAGGAGGGAATGTGCCTGTTTCGCCGGTGACCTCTATGCAACTAGAGGCACCGGATAACCTGCTGGAGGCGCTACGAGGCCCCTCTATTGTGGATGCACACCGTGCCCTTAGGGTGACGGTAATAGAGAAGGTCTAGTTCATGAAAAGCGGACTGACCGAAGCCTACACTAGCCTTCTATCAGGATTTGAGGTAAGTAATGCGTTTGTAGGAACAATATCATAGTATAGACAATAGCCCCTGATGCTCTGTTTGGTGTTTGGAAAGAAAAAGCCAAATAGAGGATCAAAAAGAAATATCGCAGGAGTCTAACATAAGTTGTCTTGGTGAATAAACAGGTGTCGCTGCAGGCTGCCACCGCTCATGCTACAGAGGTCTCTGGACTGAAGTGGAAACTGGAGCGGGCCGAGGAAGAGCTTGGCCTCGTAAAGAAGCAGCTAGAGGATAGCCAAGGTATGTGTTGTCCTGCTGGTACCTTTTAAGAAAAAATAAAAAGTCCATCCAGACTGAGTTGTCATGAACTTTATTAGGGGCCATGACCGAGGTGGGAGCCCTCAAGAAGGCATTGGCCGAGGCCGAGGACAAACTGGCCAAGGAACGTGCCCCACGCGAGAAGCACGAGGCCCAGGTCGGTGAGGCGTAGCAACAGCTCCAGGACGCGATCAAGAGATTTGAGTCTGTGGAGCACGATTGTAAGGCGCAAGAGTCCGAACTGGCGAAGGCCCGCCGGAGCGCACAAGATGCACGAGCCAAAGCCCAGAACACCCTCCAGGAAATTCAGGCGGCCAAGGAGATTGTGGCGGGTAATTCTTTCACCGTGCAAAGCAAGTATGTAAAATAAACATTCCTTGTACTTATCCGAATTCGGGTTTTCCAGGGGCGTTTACAGATCTGCCAACAGAGCCGAAGAAGAATGTCTACGGAGAAGCTATTCTGGTCCCAGTATCTTGGACCCGAACATTCGTTGCCCTTCATTGACCAGTTGAAACAGTTGGTCGAGCTGCACAAGTCGGCGGAGCTAGCCATGAAGGACCTGATAGTCCGGCTGTGGCCTATCGAGCCTATACCTAGCAGCTATTTCGGACTTGTTAAGCGGCATGTAAATGCCTGTCCGCTGCTCGAAACCGTGAAGCGGTCGGTCTGCATTGAAGGTGCGCGTATGGCCTTTGCCCACGTCAAGATGCATTGGGCAAAGCTGGATGCCAAGAAGCTGATGACCGAGGGGCCGCCGGAGGGCAAGGAGCATCGTCGACCCGAGCTCTATTTTGATGGCGTCCTGGAGGGGTCCCGCCTTGTGGCGGAACAATGTTCGAACGATATCATTTTCCCATGAGAACATTTGTATTATCCCGTCCTGTAATATGGAACAATGATGTTATGTATTATAATGCTTGTGTTTACATTTTACCTCCTGTGTGGCCGTTTATGAAATCTGAGGGTTGACCAGTCGTCGGCTTCTGCCCCCCACGTAAATAGTACCGGGTGTTCGGGATAAATCTAAACACTCTTTACTCCACATTCTGGTCCTTACAGGAGGTGTTTAGCACAACGAACAAGGCAATCAAACTATGCGGCCTTTACCACCCTCACTTAGCCATAGGAGTTTGACAATTAAAAAAGTTGGCGAAGCCCCTGGTATTTGGAAGGCCAAACTAGGGGCGTTATACACGCCTAATCGGAGGGACCGATTCTTCGCACGAAGCGGAAAAAATCTCTAACGATTTGGAACCTCTCGAACAGCTGACCGGCTCTCGCCGCATCATGACAGTCAGTTTTCGGCTTTCTCTACTGAGGTGCTCGTCCGGAAGAACCGGGACACAATCGCAGTAGTTCTCCCTTTACTACCCTAACCGATATAGCGGAACGTAAGGTAGTAAGCACAGGAGCCGGGCAACCCAACTATTGACCAAAGACATGATTCGGAGCCGATGCATATAATGCTATAAGTTCGGGGTGCCGAACTATACTGAAAAAGTGTTCGGACTTTTATTGCCGTAGAACGGGGTGTAATGAAGCCCCTGGAGCAGTAATACGTACCATAGTGTACGCGTGTAATATATAATATACACAAAGGTGAGGAAACAGGAAAAATTAAGTAATAAGCTGGCGTCACCATTTATTCACCATTGTGATGTAATTAGTACGTCGAGGCGTACTTTGTGCGAGTAATGCGATAAGCAAGTAAAGCTATTTACCATGTCGCAACCAAGGGCGAGCTACGTGCGGGTATGTAAAACAAGTATGGCAATCGTTTAATAGAGACCACCTGGGGATTCCCTTGTATACCAGAGCTTCTTGCCTCCTTGGTGTGTTCTATAAGAGGGTCGTCCATATAGACCTCGAAAAGAGAAAAGACCCGTGATAATAAAAAGAAAAAATAAAGGCGTGCGAATCCCAGGGTCGGTCAAGCCGCACTGTGGATCATGAGGGAGTTATGCCTCCATCAGTACCCATGAGGTTTTGAGTGCGTAATTATGTACGCGTGGCACGCGTGCCCCTTTCCTCATCGGGGCTGGGACGGAGGCTGAATTTACTAATTCAGCTCTTGACGAATCGAGCTGCCCTTTTGCAGTGTAGTCCGGACCTTCTTGACGATGTCCAGAGGTTCGGCGGCCGGATTATGGTGCCGCTTGAGAAGGCCTCTCTATACTTCTGCTGCTAGGGCTGTGGTATGCTCCTAAGTGAGGAGGGAACGTTCCGTGTTTCCATTTACTGTAATGGCGCCGCGTGGACTTTGGGCATCTTGAGCTTGAGATAAGCATAATGCCGCACCGCGTTGAATTTAGCGAACGCGGTTCATCCAAGCAGTGTGTGGTAGCCGTTGCGGAAGGGGACGATATCGAAGATTAGCTCTTCGCTTCGGAAGTTATCCGGGGAACCGAAGACCACCTCCAGCGTGATCGAGCCCATACAACGGGCTTCCACGCCTGGTATAACTCCTTTAAAGGTAGTTGTCGTGGGCTTGATTCATGAGGGATTAATGCCCATTTTGCGTACTGTATCCTGATAGAGCAGGTTGAGGCTGCTACCACCGTCCATTAGGACTCGTGTCATGTGAAATCCATCGATGATTGGGTCGAGTACCAATGCGGCCGAACCGCCATGACGGATGCTAGTTGGATGATCACTACAATCGAAGGTGATCGGGAATGATGACCATGGGTTGAACTTTGGGGCGACTGGCTCTACCGCGTAAACGTCCCTAAGTGCGCGCTTGCGCTCCCTTTTGGGGATGTGTGTAGCGTATATCATGTTCATTGTTTTGACTTGAGGCGGGAATTTCTTCTGCCCCCTGGTGTTCGGCTGCCGGGGCTCCTCGTCTTCGTCCTCGCTCTGCGATTTCCCCTTCCTTATTTCCACTATTTACCTTGCTAGCTTGCTTAAAGACCTGGCGATCTCTGTTAGTATGGTTGGCCGGTTTGTCTGGGGTTCCATGTATCTGGCAAGGACGATCGAGTATGCGGTCCAAGCTGGATGGTCCTCCGCCGTTCCTTTTATAGGGCTTCTTTCGCTGGCCGGATTTGGAGCCGCTGAATCCGGCGTGAACGGTGGTGTCATCGGTGCTATCGCCATTGCTTCGGCGTTTGTGTCTGTTGCGCCGGAGCTTGCTGGTGCTATTTTTGGTCTCAGAGGGGCCGGCTTTGTTGGTTGTGTTTGTACTGCGAGCCAGCCAACTATCTTCTCCCGCACAAAAGCGGGTCATAAGTGCCGTGAGGGCTTCCATAGACCTTGGCTTTTCCTGGCGAGGTGGCGAGCTAGCCATTCATCACAGATGCTGTGTTTAAAGACCGCTAGGGCTTCATCATCTGGACAGTCAACGATCTGGTTCTTCTTGGTTAGGAACCTAGTCCAGAATTTTCTGGCTAATTCTCCGGGTTGTTAAACTATGTGGCTTAGGTCATCGGCATCGGGTGGCCGGACATATGTACCTTGGAAGTTGTCGAGAAAGGCTTCTTCCAAGTCCTCCCAGATACCAATGGAATTTTCAGGCAGGCTGTTCAACGAGTGGCGAGCTGATCCTTTGAGCTTTAATGGGAGGTATTTGATAGCGTGGAGGTCATCTCCTCGGGATCGGTTGTTCCGTCGTATGATTCAATATTGACGGGTTTGAACCCCTTGGTGAATTCGTGAGCACCTCATCTGTGAAGCAGAGAGGGTGTGCGGCGCCTCTATATCAGGCCGTCACGGCGCACCTCTGATGAAGTTCGTCTATGGTTATTTGCCCAGATGTGACTAGGTTTGTCACGTCCGAATAGGTAGCTGTCGTCCCGAGTCAGGAAGCGTCCTCGCGATCCGTAGATTGATCTGGTGTGTCCTACTATGTTGTCTAGATCCCGCCGAAGGTCGTGTGTATGGTCCCGAGCTGTTCTATCCCTGTTTTTGCGAAGCGGTGGGGCGGGCTGTTGTTGGGCCTGAGTTGCCGCTTTATCCCGAACGTGGGGTGGTCGGTCCGCCGTACTATCCTGACCACGTGGTGGTCGGTCCGCATTGCGTGAGGGCGGTATGGGATCCGGTGCTTCCTCATCGAACTGAGGTAGCAGTCTGCGCTTTGGGTAACTCTTGACTGGGCGCTCGAGGTCATATTTTTCGGCTGCCAGGACATCAGTCCACCTATCGATGAGTAGGTCTTGATCGGCCTGGAGCTCCTGCTGCTTCTTTTTTAGGCTTCTGGGAGTAGCTATTAGCTGGCGCTTGAAACGTTCCTGCTCTAGGGGTTCCTCCGGTACGATGAAATGCTTGCTACCGAGGCTCTCCACATCCCCGGAGACTGGACGATAACTATCATCATCGGAGTTATTGGGTGTGGCCCGTTTATCAGGGTCATGTTGCCCGTTGTCTTGTTCCTCCTGTTCGGACGTAGCTCCAACAAGGTCTTTATTTTTTTTGGCGTCGCCCGGAGTACCATTTTATCCGGTGCCAGTGTTGTCATCTTTTGAGCGACGAGTCTTAGAGCGGCGTTTAGGGCGCCGGCGCTTGGACTATGTCTCAGAAGGTTTATCCACGACTGGATCCCTTTTGTCATCGTCTCTAGCTTCTTTAGGTGTGTCGATCATGTACACATCGTATCAAGAGGTGGCTGTCCAACGTCCAGTAAATGGCGGGTTTTGGCCTTGTTCCTGGTCGGCATCATCGTTCATACCGTCCATGTTTTCGGAGCCGTAATCGAGCACGTCGGTTAAGTCATCGACAGTGGCTATGAAGTGGGCGGCGGGTGGGAAACAAAATTTCCCATCATCAGCCTCTGGCTTGAACCAAACATAGTTCGGCTATGAGTCCTTCTTCAAGGACAAGTTCTTTAAAGAGTTTAGCACATCACACAAGGCTGAGTGCTGGAAGATATCTGCGATGCTAAATTCGAAAATCGATAACCGATCTAGCTTGGTGTCCGCAGGCGTGCCCGGTCCGGGACTCATAGCCGGAGATGAATCCGGAGTTCTATTGGCGCAAATATCACAAGGTGTCGAGTCCATGCGCGGCTCCAATGCCGGGGACTCTGTGGCTTCGGGTGGCACGATTTGCTCTGGCTCTGATGAGGACATCAATACCATTGTTACACCCACAGCCCCTACAGGTACATATACTGGACCAATTACTAGAGCTCGCGCACGCCAATTAAATTACCAGGTACTTTCGTTTCTTGGTAATGATTCTAATGTTCATGAGATTATGATGCTGCCTAAATTGGATACATTTGTTTTGCTTACAAATGAAGGTCCTAGCTTGGAGAAGGATGAACATTGGAGCAAGAACACGCATGGAGTTGATGGCATGCGCAAGGGGATCAAGAACGGAGTTACAAGTTATTTTTTGGGGTTTTTGAAGCCGCCATAAGGAGTGCATGAAGCCTTGGACGAAATATACAAGATGCCATTTCATAATATTCGTCCATAGGCTATTCTAGGTGCTGCGTCACCTTATTAATGGGCCAGGCCCATGTAATTTCGAAATACTTAAGTATAGGCTATTTTTAGAGTCCGTATGTGTGGGGAAACAAGAGTTAGGGTTGGTTTCGGACCCCACCCTCAAGGGCCACGAAATTCCCCCCTCTTCCTCCATTATACAGCCTTTAGGGCGTCGTTTAGACTTTGGGTTTTGTTTAGATTAAAAGTTCGCCATAGCTGGAACTTCGCGTACTTCGTTTGTGTCCAACGACCTGACCAAGACGTCACAGAACCCCACCTTGATCAATAAAGCTTTCATCTTATATTCGCAATATCCCGATTGCAATCTCAGTTTCTTGCTTGTTCTTCGTTTGCTCGCAGGAAACAGACCCTCGTGGTCAGGTTGATCGTGCTCTGGCGTGGTCAATAACCCTCGGAAGTTGGTTTAGCGATTGCTAAGGCGCGACGTCTCGCACGTTCGTAGTCGGATCGTCAAGGTCGACTCCCACAGAAAACGATAGCCACCATCTCATCGAAACATCGGGACACCTTAGCCTCTATCAAGTGGTATCAGATTTCCAGGTTGCTCGGTGAGATTTTACAGTTTTTCGTAGATTAGATCGAGTCTGTTCTTCATACCTACAGTCCACGAAAAAGCCACAAAAAAAATTAGGGTTAGTTCATCATATCCGAACCAATCTGAGCCTTTGCATAATATTTTTAGGGTTTTTGCTTTGTTGAATTTGCGGTTGCATCGTCGTGTCAAGTTGCTGGTGTTAGAGTCTAGTCTTTTAGAGTTTCGAGTTCTGGTCATAAGTTGTCACGCCGCCGCCGCACCATCATCATCACCCATCTACCACTTTTGCTTATCCGCCACCGCTCTGAATCCATATCCATATACCACTACCAATCCGTATCCATATACCACCACCAATCTGTATCCATATACCACCACCGGTACCATATACCACCACCGCTGCCATATACCACAACCATATATCCACCACCAATCCGAGTTCTTCTCATATTAGGTTTGTTCTTGAGATCAATCTAAATTCCGATTCGTGTTTCCTTGCCTGCGTAGGTCTCGGAAAAAAAAAGAGTCTGGAGACCCCCGGGCAGTTTTCAGGCCAAAATTTTCACGGGCAAATTTTTTTCCCTATCCTATTTTTAGACTTTTTTGAGTCTTTTGAGCCACGTGCCATCATAGTGATTTTTTGTCGCACTTTTTCGTCGTCGCTCCCCTGATTTCCGAAAAAAAGTGAAAAAAAAATCCGTGCCCATCCTGTCAGTTTGACGAGGGAAGAGTTTTGAGACACTCGCCATTATAGTGATTTTTCGAAAAAAAAGGAGCGCAAAAAAAAAGAGGAGCGCAAAAAAAAGGAGCGCAAAAAAAGAGAGCGAAAAAAAAGAGAGAGTTCCAGAGTGTGCTTTTCCCTTATTTACGTGCAGCGCCGTGATTTTGTTAGTGTTCTAGGCTCGCGTCTCTAGCACGGTCTAGCCTAGGACCAGCATAGTACCGTCGTTGAGCGTTTATTCAACTTTGCATCTCTGAATTGATTATTGCTGACCCGTTTTGCTACCATACTATAAGCCTTCCCAGCTCCACATACATCTACGTCGTGCGTTTGACTCTCCCTGGCAATCGCTCTATCCAAGCTTTTGAGAGTTTTTGACTACAACGGTTGCCGATCACCGCCTGCTGCTGGGTAAGAACTGGTAAGAATTTGAGATTTGCTTGACGGATTTGTGACACCCGCCACCACCACCACTTGTTAGTAGTCTATAGGATCATATTCTTGTGTGTTTCTATTGCTGCTAACCATGCTAGGATCACAAGCCGACGAGACTGACCGGGAGAACTTGACAAACAAGGAGCTTCATGATACATTTCAGCAAATGATGAATGGACAGGTGCAAGATGTGATAAACAGATTTGAAGAGGCCATGGAGAAGATAGATGGCATGGAGAAGACGTTTGAAACAAAGCTCGATAACAAGTTTGCTGAATTGCTGTGGCGTTTTCCACCACCACCACTGGCTGCTCCTGCCGCACCTCTACAACAACAGCAACAACACCGACTACCTCCACGTCGGGAAACAGCCCTCCGCCGAGCGAGCCGTGTCCCTCTTCAGTCGGGCCAAACTGCTGGTGCTGCTGTTGATACTTCTGTGGCTCCTACTGCTGATGTGGAGGAGGATGCTTATGTGGGAGATTATGAGGATGAGGTTGATCAAAATCAGAACTACGTGCCATCAACAGCACAGCAACCACCAGGTCGTCCACATGCAAATAATGGCAATGGTAGGGCTCACCCTCAGGTACGAGATCATGACCATCTCCCTAAACTAAAATTGAATATTCCACCATTTGAGGGTAGATATGTTCCTGATATATATCTTACTTGGGAGTTAGAAACTGAACAACGATTTACATGTTTACAATATCGCGAGGAGAGACGTGTTCCTGCTGCTGTTTGTGCATTCACTAGTTTTGCATGTGTTTGGTGGTCTGAGCATTGTAGATTATATCCCATTCCTGCTACTTGGGCTGCTTTGAAAACTGCTATGCGTACTCGTTGGGTTCCACCATATTATCAACGTGAATTACTTCAAAAATTGCAGCGCTTAAGACAGGGAAAAAATTCTGTAGAAGAATATTATCAGGAATTACAAACTGGCATGATTAGATGTGGTATTGTTGAGGAGAATGAAGCTATGCTTGCACGTTTTATGGGTGTATTAAATAGAGAGATTCAGACGATTCTAGAGTATAAGGAGTATACTAATATCACTCGTTTATTCCATCTTGCTTGTAAAGCTGAACGTGAAGTGCAGGATCGACAGGCATTGGCGCGGACTAACTTTTCTACAGGTCGACCTTCATCATGGACACCACATGCATCATCTACTTCCACACGTTCTGCTACACCGGCGCCTCCGTCGGCTGCCACCTCCAACCGTGATACAATAAAGCAGGCACAATCACCACTATCTGCCAAGAGCACACCTTCTGGGCCTGCAAAGAGCTCTTCTTCATCCATGGCATCAACAGGGCAAACACATGATATTATTTGTCGACGTTGCAAGGGTGGAGGTCATTATGCGAGAGAATGCCCATCTAAGCGTGTGATGATTGTTACTGAGGATGGTGGGTATGAGTCCGCTAGTGACTATGATGAGGAGACTTTGGCTCTTATTACACGTGACGAACACGGTGGAGACGATTCTGATCATGAGACGCAATACATGGCTCCTGAAGATGCTGATAGGTATGAATGTTTAGTTGCTCAACGTGTTTTGAGTGTGCAGGTTACACAAGCTGAGCAAAATCAGAGGCATAATTTGTTCCATACAAAGGGAGTTGTGAAGGAACGTTCTGTTCGGGTGATCATAGATGGAGGGAGCTGCAATAACTTGGCTAGCATGGAGATGGTGGAGAAGCTATCTCTCACCACAAGACCACATCCACATCCTTACTACATCCAATGGTTCAACAACAGCGGCAAGGTTAAGGTAACACGTACTGTTCGTGTGCATTTTAGTATCTCTACATATGCTGATTATGTTGATTGTGATGTGGTACCTATGCAAGCATGTTCCTTATTACTTGGTAGACCATGGCAATTTGATAAAAATTCTGTACACCATGGTAGAAACAATCAATATACTCTTGTTCATAACGATAAAAATATTACTTTGCTTCCTATGACTCCTGATTCCATTTTGAAAGATGATATTAATAGAGCTAATAAAGCAAAACAGGAGACAAATAAGAGTGAAAATCAGATTGTGGCAAAAAAATTTGAGCACCAAATGAAGCCTAATAATAAACCATCTACTGTTGTTTCTGAAATTAAATTGAAAAGTGCATGTTTACTTGCCACCAAATCTGATATTGATGAGCTAGATTTCAGCAAATCTGTTTGCTATGCTTTTGTGTGCAAAGAGGCATTATTTTCATTCGAGGACGTGCCTTCCTCTTTGCCCCCTGCTATCACTAACATTTTGCAGGAGTTCGCTGACGTCTTTCCACAAGACGTGCCACCGGGATTACCACCTATTCGAGGGATTGAGCATCAAATTGACTTAATTCCCGGTGCTTCGCTATCCAACCGTGCACCATACCGTACCAATCCAGAGGAGACGAAGGAGATTATGCGTCAAGTACAAGAACTGCTCGACAAAGGTTATATACGCGAATCCCTTAGTCCTTGTGCTGTTCCTATCAATTTAGTGCCGAAAAAGGATGGTACGTCGCGTATGTGCGTTGATTGTAGAGGCATTAATAATATTACTATTCGTTATCGTCATCCTATTCCTAGGCTAGATGATATGCTTGATGAATTGAGTGGCTCTACAATATTCTCCAAAGTTGATTTGCGTAGTGGTTACCATCAAATTCGTATGAAATTGGGAGATGAATGGAAAACAACATTTAAAACTAAGTTTGGATTATATGAGTGGTTAGTCATGCCTTTTGGGTTAACTAATGCACCTAGTACTTTCATGAGGTTAATGAACGAAGTTTTACGTGCTTTCATTGGACGATTTGTGGTAGTTTACTTTGATGACATATTGATTTATAGCAAATCTTTGGAGGAACATTTGGAACATTTACGTGCTGTTTTTATTGCTCTACGTGATGCACGTTTGTTTGGAAACCTTGGAAAGTGCACCTTTTGCACCGACCGAGTATCTTTTCTTGGCTATGTTGTTACTCCACAGGGAATTGAAGTTGATAAAGCCAAGATTGAAGCTATTGAGAGTTGGCCGCAGCCCAAAACGGTCACACAAGTGAGGAGTTTCCTTGGCCTCGCTGGTTTCTATAGGCGTTTTGTGAGAGATTTCAGCACCATTGCTGCACCTCTCAACGAGCTTACAAAGAAGGATGTACCTTTTGTTTGGGGTACCACATAGGAAGAAGCCTTCACGGTATTGAAAGATAAGTTGACACATGCTCCTTTACTCCAACTTCCTAATTTCAATAAGACTTTTGAGCTTGAATGTGATGCTAGTGGAATTGGATTAGGAGGTGTGTTATTACAAGATGGAAAACCTGTTGCATACTTTTCTGAAAAATTGAGTGGGCCTAGTCTGAACTATTCTACTTATGATAAAGAATTATATGCTCTTGTTCGGACCTTAGAAACATGGCAACATTATTTATGGCCCAAGGAATTTGTTATACATTCTAATCATGAATCTTTGAAACACATTAAAAGTCAAGCAAAACTGAACCGTAGACATGCTAAATGGGTTGAATTCATTGAGACTTTCCCTTATGTCATTAAACACAAGAAGGGTAAAGAAAATGTTATTGCTGATGCCTTGTCTCGCCGTTATACTATGCTTTCACAACTTGACTTTAAAATATTTGGTTTGGAGACCATCAAGGATCAATATGTTAATGATGCTGAATTTAAAGATGTATTGCAGAATTGTAAGGAAGGGAGAACTTGGAACAAGTTCGTTCTTAACGATGGATTTGTGTTTCGTGCTAACAAGCTATGCATTCCAGCTAGCTCCGTTCGTCTTTTGTTGTTGCAGGAGGCGCATGGAGGAGGATTAATGGGACACTTTGGCGTCAAGAAGACGGAGGATATACTTGCTACACATTTCTTTTGCCAAAGATGAGACGGGATGTTGAGCGTTTGTTGCTCGCTGCACTACATGTTAAAGAGCTAAGTCACGACTCAATCCTCATGGTTTATATATGCCTTTGCCTGTACCTAGTGTTCCTTGGGAGGATATATCTATGGACTTTGTTTTAGGTTTACCTCGAACAAAGAAGGGGAGGGATAGCATATTTGGTGTCGTGGATAGGTTCTCGAAAATGGCACACTTTATACCATGTCATAAAAGCGATGATGCTGTTAATGTTGCTGATTTGTTCTTTCGTGAAATTATTCGCTTACATGGTGTGCCAAATACTATTGTTTCAGATCGTGATACTAAATTTCTTAGCCACTTTTGGAGATGTTTATGGGCTAAGTTGGGGACTAAGCTGCTTTTTAGTACTACTTGTCACCCCCAAACTGATGGACAAACTGAAGTAGTCAATAGAACATTGTCTACTATGCTTAGGGCTGTTTTGAAGAATAACAAGAAAATGTGGGAAGAATGCTTGCCTCATATTGAATTTGCTTATAATCGCTCATTGCATTCTACTACTAAGATGTGCCCTTTTGAAATTGTGTATGGCTTCCTACCTCGTGCACCTATTGATTTGTTGCCTCTTCCATCTTCAGAGAAGGTTAATTTTGATGCTAAAGAACGTTCTGAATTGATTTTAAAAATGCATGAGTTAACTAGGGAAAACATTGAGCGTATGAATGCTAAATATAAACTTGCTGGAGATAAGGGTAGAAAACATGTTGTGTTTGCGCCTGGAGATCTTGTTTGGTTACATTTGTGTAAAGATAGATTTCCTAATCTGCGCAAATCAAAGCTAATGCCACGTGCTGATGGTCCTTTTAAGGTGTTAGAGAAAATAAATGATAATGCATATAAACTTGAGCTACCTGTAGATTTTGGGGTTAGTCCCACTTTTAACATTGCAGATTTGAAGCCTTATTTGGGTGAGGAAGATGCGCTTCCGTCGAGGACGACTTCATTTCAAGAAGGGGAGGATGATGAGGACATCAATACCATTGTTACACCCACAGCCCCTACAGGTACATATACTGGACCAATTACTAGAGCTCGCGCACGCCAATTAAATTACCAGGTACTTTCGTTTCTTGGTAATGATTCTAATGTTCATGAGATTATGATGCTGCCTAAATTGGATACATTTGTTTTGCTTACAAATGAAGGGCCTAGCTTGGAGAAGGATGAACATTGGAGCAAGAACACGCCTGGAGTTGATGGCATGCGCAAGGGGATCAAGAACGGAGTTACAAGTGATGATTTCAGGACTTTGAAGCCGCCATAAGGAGTGCATGAAGCCTTGGACGAAATATACAAGATGCCATTTCATAATATTCGTCCATAGGCTATTCTAGGTGCTGCGTCACCTTATTAATGGGCCAGGCCCATGTAATTTCGAAATACTTAAGTATAGGCTATTTTTAGAGTCCGTATGTGTGGGGAAACAAGAGTTAGGGTTGGTTTCGGACCCCACCCTCAAGGGCCACGAAATTCCCCTCTCTTCCTCCATATATACAGCCCTTAGGGCGTCGTTTAGACTTTGGGTTTTGTTTAGATTAAAAGTTCGCCATAGCTGCAACTTCGCGTACTTCTTTGTGTCCAACGACCAGACCAAGACGTCACAGAACCCCACCTTGATCAATAAAGCTTTCATCTTATATTCGCAATATCTCGATTGCAATCTCAGTTTCTTGCTTGTTCTTCGTTTGCTCGCAGGAAACAGACCCTCGTGGTCAGGTTGATCGTGCTCCGGCGTGGTCAATAACCCTCGGAAGTTGGTTTAGCGATTGCTAAGGCGCGACGTCTCGCACGTTCGTAGTCGGATCGTCAAGGTCGACTCCCACAGAAAACGATAGCCACCATCTCATCGAAACATCGGGACACCTTAGCCTCTATCAGGCTCTAAGGCCGTTGCAGCAACAGGGACCATCCACTAGATGTGATCCGATTACAGATTTAAGTCATGTTCATCGGAGCAAGGGGGAGCGATCGCTGCGGTCTCAAATCCATTGAAGATCAAGTCTCCACGGATATCCGTGACGTAGTTCAAGCTTCCAAATCTGACCTGGTGGCCAATGGCGTAGCTATCGATCTGCTCCAGATGGCCGAGCGAGTTGGCCGCAATACGAAGCCGCCGACCACAAAAATCTGTCCGGGGAGGAAGGTGTCTCCTTGGACAGTGTCTCTATAGACGATTGAAGGGGCCATCGAACCTTTCGTCGACGGCACAGTGGAACTCACAATGAAAGCACCAATGTCGGTGTCAAAACCGGCAAATCTCGAGTAGGGGGTCCCGAACTGTGCGTCGAGGATCGATGGTAATAGGAGACAGGGGACACAATGTTTACCTAGGTTTAGGCCCTCTCTATGGAGGTAATACCCTACGTCCTGGTTTATCGATATTGATGAATATGGGTGTTACAAGAGTTGATCTACCACGAGATCGTAATAGCTAAACCCTAGAAACCTAGCCTGTATGACTATGGTAATGAATATATCCTTTCCGGACTATCCCCTCCGGTTTATATAGACACCGAGGGGATCTAGGTTTTACATAGAGTTGGTTACATAAGAAGGAATCTTCATAGTCGGTCGCCAAGCTTGCCTTCCACGCAAAGGAGAGTCCAATCCGGACACAGGTATAGTCTTCGGCCTTCATGTCTTCATGGCCCATCAGTCCAGCCCAATAGATAACAGGCCGGATGCCCGAGGACCCCTTAGTCCAGGACTCCCTCAGTTACATTTGCGTAAGGATAGATTTCCTAATTTGCGCAAATCAATGCTAATGCCATGTGTTGATGGTCCTTTTAAGGTGTTAGAGAAAATAAATGATAATGCATATAAACTTGAGCTGCCTACGGATTTTGGGGTTAGTCCCACTTTCAACATTGCAGATTTGAAGCCTTATTTGGGTGAGGAAGATGAGCATCCCTCGAGGTCGACTTCATTTCAAGAAGGGGAGGATGATGAGGACATCAATACCATAGTTACACCCATAGCCCCTGCTGCTATACATACTGGACCAATTACTAGAGCTCGCGCACGCCAATTAAATTACCAGGTACTTTCATTTCTTGTTAACGATTCTAATGTTCATGAGAATATGATGTTGTCTAAATTGGATACATTTGTTTTGCTTACAAATGAAGGGCCTAGCTTGGACAAGAAAGAAGAACCTTGGAGCAAGATCAAGCATGGAGATGATGGAGTGGACAAGGGGAACAAAAACGGAGTTACAAGTGATGATTCCAGGACTTTGAAGCCACCATAATGAGTGCATGAAGCCTTGGAAGAAATATACAAGATGCCACTTCATAAATTTCGTCCAGAGGCTATCCTAGGTGCCGCGTCACCTTATTTTTGGGCCAGGCCCATGTAATTTCGAAATACTTGATTATAGGTTGTTTTTAGAGTCCGTATGTGTGGGGAAACAAGAGTTAGGGTTGGTTTCGGACCCCTCCTCCAAGGGCCACGAAATTCCCCCTCTCTCCTCCATATATACAGCCCTTAGGGCATCGTTTAGACTTTGGGTTTTGTTTAGATTAAAGTTCGCCATAGCTGCAACTTCGCGTACTTTGTTTGTGTTCAATGACCAGACAAAGGCGTCACCGAACCCCACCTTGATCCATAAAGCATTCATCTTATATTCGCAATATCCAGATTGCAATCTTAGTTTCTTACTTGTTCTTCGTTTGCCTGCAGGAAACAGACCTTCGTGGTCAGGTTGATTGTGCTCCGGCGTGGTCAATAACCTCTCGGAGTTGGTTTAGCGATTGCTAAGGCGCGACGTCCTCGCACGTTCATAGTCGGATCGTCAAAGTCGGCTTCCACCAAAATGATAGCCACTATCTCATCGAAAGACGGGACACCTTTGCCTCTATCATGTCTCGATGGCTTCATCCGACCCTCGAGCACGTCAAGGCCAACAGCGAATCCTGGAAGACTAGTGAAGGGAAGACGCGTGCATCACCATCGAGCGACGCCGCGACACCCGCCGCCAGTCTGATAGGCGCAATGGCGCCGGCGTCGACGAGCATGCGCTTGGTGAAGGTGGGTACTTACCTTTCGAGGTTGGGTGCCCCGCCTTCACCCGTGAGTTGCGGCATGTCCGTTGGCCATTCACTCGCATGTTCAAGCCAGAAATAGCAGAGAAGTATGATGGGAGACTAAACCCGACAGAGTTCTTGAGCATCTACACCATCGATGTTCAAGCTACCGGGGGAAGAGACAAGAAGGTATTCACCAACTAATTCCCTTTAGCACTCAAGCCAAATGTGAGGTCTTGGCTGATGCACCTGCCGGAGAACTCCATTTCGACCTGGGCTGACCTGTGCCACAAGTTTTTTGGCACCTTCACGGGCGGCCATCAAGAACCAGGGCGGCCCAACGACTTGCAGCTCCTTCCACAAAAGGAAGGAGAGAGTCTACGGAAGTACATGTAGAGGTTCAACCAATTACACGGGAACATTTCGGACATCCACCCGTCATAGGTGCGTTCCAGTCCAATGTGCGCAACCGTCGGATATGTTCTAAGATGAACATTCGGTTTCCCAAGACTGTGAATGAGCTATACACTCTGGTGGATAAGTGTGCTCGGGTGGAGGAGGGGAGGCGACTCCCTGGAGAAGAAGATGGCATCGACGTCGACTCGAAGGATGACGACGATGACGCCACCAATGAGAAGAAGAAGAACAAGAGGCGCAACAAAAAACGCAAGGATAAGGCAGTGATGACTGTTGATGGATCGAGTGCACCTAGTACCAGCAAGAAGGCCAAGACTGAGGCCCCTCGCAAGGAAGTTGCCACGTGATTGATTGTCGGGAAGCCGCGGCTACCGAGAAGGCTGCAAAGGGTGATGGGTCGTATTGCAAGATCCATCGGACCAAGGGCCATGATCTTGATAGAGGCGAGGGTGTCCCGATCTTTCGATGAGATGATAACTATCGATTTGGTGGAGACGACTTTGATGATCCAACTACAAACGTGCACGACGTTGCGCCTTAGCAATCGCTAAACCAATCTCCCGAGGTTACTGACGATGCCGGAAGCACGGTCAGCCTGACCACGAAGGTCTATTCCTGCAAGCAATCGAAGAACGAGCAAGAATATGATAAAGCAATCTGAATATTGCAAATATATATGAGGTATTGATAATGGTGGGGATCCGTAAGCGGTCTTGGTCTGCTCGTTGGACACAAACGAAGTACACGAAGTTGCAATGGCTAACTTTTAACTAAACAAATCCCAAGGAAAAAGCTACTAGATGGATCTACTTATATAGGAGCAAGGGGTGGCGGCCAAGGATGTGGGAGGACGTCCCAAGGCAGCCTAAAACTAACCCTAGGTCGTACAAGGCTCATGGGCCCAAGTAGAGGTGATGCAACACCTTTGGGCTTGTAGTTTGACTCGGATTCTGCTGCAACGTCAAATTGTTTTGTCCGTAACTCAACGCTCTGGACGAATTTGAAGGTGAATCCAATTGGGTTGGAAATAGCACGAAATCTAGTTTCCAACAAAAAAAGAATCACCCAATTTGGAGTCCGTATGAAAAAGCTGTTGGCGTTTTGAGTCAGGTATGTCTGTGCAGTCCGAATCTGAATCCAGAACGTGAAAGACTTGGACTCTATCTTCTCTTGGCCCAAAAGTGACGTGAGAGGACTTTTTGAACACAACATAAACTTCTCCTTTTTCCCTTATCTTCATATGTGTATTGTACAAATGTCCCATACACCTGCAATTAGACAAAACACAAAAGTGTGTGAAGTATTTTTGTTCTGGATAACATAAATAGATTATTGAATAGTTTGCATTAGAAATCACCTGACAAATATGCATGTATGCAATATTTTTGGTCGTATCCAAGGTAGTCATGTCCTCATCATCCTCCCCTTTTTGAAAACAAAGCCGTCCTCGGCGTTGCTTAATCTGAAATGTGGCTAACAAAAGAGACAAGGTGTACATGTTGTATATGTATATGTCATCCAGTTTAACTTCCCTTGATTTTTGCACGTATGATACATGTATACATGAGTAACTTTCATAGTTCATAAAAACTAAAGCCAAAAAATTATCACAAGAAGTAGAAGGCATGGAAATATTAGAACTCAGTTTGCACATATAAGTGAAGCTCTTATTCATTTCAAAAGATTCGCAATGTTCATCATTAAACCATCCCAACTTTGGTGAATAAAACTTACTTGCATCAAATTTACATGCTACAACATGCTTAAATAAGCAAACATGCAATAAGTCATTGGACACAGAATCATCACCAAGATTGGAGGCCATATCAAAATGATTAAACATTAGTTCTTTTGCATCAACAGTTAATTCAATGGGTGCACTCAAAATTGTTGATATTTCAGTTGTTTGATCACATGACGCATTCATGACAGTAATAAGATTCTCTAAAATAGGTGGTGTGCTCAAATCAACAGGTAACTCAATACATGACGCATTCAAGTTAACTAGGCATGCATCATTCTCATGTGAAATTATATCATCAATACCTTTACTGTTACCTTGTGGCAAAGATGTAGATGATGCAGGTACGGACGTTGACAATGTACCATACCCTTGAGATGATGCCGCGCTCATAATCCGAGGTGCAATGATGGAGTAACCCACCGGCGGTGGTGAGCATGAACTGGAATAGTAGTTGTTGTAGTCACCTAATGCATCCTCCTGTATCTGTCTCTCAAAAGTACAAGCACGGACATACATACCAGTAATGCAACGAGGAATATACTGAAATCTTGCCTGAATATCATGGTTCAAACCACCAAAAAATCTATTCATTGTATCATTCTCAGATTCTTCTATGTCACAATGATGCATATAAGATTTGAAATCTTGGTAGTAAGCATGAACAGTGTTGTTGCCTTGTTTAAATTGTTCAAATTTGCGAAGCAATTCACGACGATAATAAGGAGGGAAAAATTGTTGTCTCATTACAGCTTTCAAAACTTTCCAAGTTGTGGGTTGGTTATCAATGTTTTTCTTACAATGTACACTCCACCAAACAGAAGCAAAATTAGTAAATGCTCTAGTGGCTGCTCGCACTCTCTCAAGTTCAGAAAAGTCATGGTGACTAAAAACTTGTTCTACTTTAAGCTCCCAAGCTAGATAAGTAGTAGGATTAAATCTACCCTCAAATGACGGTAAAAAGATAACCTGACCATGTGCTTGTGTGTGTTGTCCCAACTCTCGTGATGGTGAAGATGTGTCCGTCGTCCAAGAACGTCTATCTTCGGATCCTGTCATGATTAGTAGAAACAAGAAACAAAATTCAAGAATAATGTTCCTATGAACTACTAGGGTGTGGTGGTAAAGCGCTCACAGTAAAGCAAATATCAATATCTTACAAGTTCTTACCAAGCAGCAGGTGGTGACAGGCAACTAGCAGGGTCAAATAACTCTGAAGATTGTGTAAAGCGATTGCCAGGGGAACGTACGTATACACGGTGTAGAAATATGTGGAGCTGGGTTGGCTATATATGGTAGCAAAAGATTAGCAATAATCAATTCAGAGATGCAATGTTGAATAAACGCTCAACGACGGTACTGTGCTGGTCCTAGGCTAGACCGAACTAGAGTCGCGAGCCTAGAACACTAATGAGGTCACGTCGTAGCACAACTAGCATCAATGAAGGATACTAAGTAGCTCTGGACAGCAAGATATAAGTGAAGATCACAACGGCAGTAAAGATAATGATGTGAAACAACAGCCAAGCAGGATATATCAACAACTTTGTCTCCAACTTTCCTCTGAAAAAGTTTGTGCCGATTTTTTTGAATTTTTTTTCAAGAATGGGATTGACTCAAGCTTTCAAACACCAAAGGAATCGCTCAATTCCGAGTTGATATGAGTAGTCAAAAAATTCGAAAACTGGCCTGAAAAACTGGAATAAGCTGTGTTCATTAACTTCGGAGGACAAAAAGATCTATTTAGGAGACGATTTTGAGGTGCCAAATATTGAACTAGCTTCTTCAACTATTTAGATGCAACTCGTCGCTAGCTTTTGTTTGAGTACTCGCGGAGGCAAAACGGACTTCGTATGAGGAAGTTATGCCTGTTTTACTGAACAGTGCACAAAACAGATTCCAGTCCGAATTCAACTACGAGATTGAGTCTAAAAGGATCCGAATTTTGTTTTTTTTTCTTCTCTCTTTTTTTTCCTCACACTTTTTTTTCTTTCTCTCCTTTTTTTCTCTGACTTTTTTTCTCTTTTTTTTTCTCTTGCTTTTTTTTCTCTTTTTTTCTCCCTCTTTTCAGAACAAACTAGATAAGATGCAGATTGGATCAAGCGAAGATGTGAACGATCTCAACTATTATTATGACAATGAATGGTGGGTAGCACGTGGTGGAAATTGATGGATGGGTGGTGGACAGCGGAAGAGATAATGATGCAGCGGTGGCGTGACTAATGTGAACAGAACTCGAAACTCTAAACAAACTAGACACTAAGACCAGCAACTCGACACGACGATGCAACTGATAATTCAACTATGCAAGCAATGAAAAGAAAATTGCAAAGGCTCAGACTGGCTTGGACCAAGGATGAATAGATCTAACTCTTTTTTGTGGCTTTCTTTTGGACAATAGGTAAGAAAATAAATCTAATCTAGGAAAACTGGAAATTCTCACCGAGCAACCTGAAAACTGATACCACTTGATAGAGGCGAGGGTGTCCCGATCTTTTGATGAGATGATAACTATCGATTTGGTGGAGACGACTTTGACGATCCGACTACAAACGTGCACGACGTTGCGCCTTAGCAATCGCTAAACCAATCTCCTGAGGTTACTGACGATGCCGGAAGCATGGTCAGCCTGACCACGAAGGTCTATTCCTGCAAGCAATCGAAGAACGAGCAAGAATATGATAAAGCAATCTGAATATTGCAAATATATATGAGGTATTGATAATGGTGGGGATCCGTAAGCGGTCTTGGTCTGCTCGTTGGACACAAACGAAGTACACGAAGTTGCAATGGCTAACTTTTAACTAAACAAATCCCAAGGAAAAAGCTACTAGATGGATCTACTTATATAGGAGCAAGGGGTGGCGGCCAAGGAGGTGGGAGGACGTCCCAAGGCAGCCTAAAACTAACCCTAGGTCGTACAAGGCTTATGGGCCCAAGTAGAGGTGATGCAACACCTTTGGGCTTGTAGTTTGACTCGGATTCTGCTGCAACGTCAAATTGTTTCGTCCGTAACTCAACACTCCAGACGAATTTGAAGGTGAATCCAATTGGGTTGGAAAGAGCACGAAATCTAGTTTCCAACAAAAAAAGAATCACCCAATTTGGAGTCCGTATGAAAAAGTTGTTGGCGTTTTGAGTCAGGTATGTCTGTGCAGTCCGAATCTGAATACAGAACATGAAAGACTTGGACTCTATCTTCTCTTGGCCCAAAAGTGACGTGACAGGACTTTTTGAACACAACATAAACTTCTCCTTTTTCCCTTATCTTCATATGTGTATTGTACAAATGTCCCATACACCTGCAATTAGACAAAACACAAAAGTGTGTGAAGTATTTTTGTTCTGGATAACATAAATAGATTATTGAATAGTTTGCATTAGAAATCACCTGACAAATATGCATGTATGCAATATTTTTGGTCGTATCCAAGGTAGTCATGTCCTCATCAGATCTTCAGGAGTGTCATCGAGTTGAACAGCTCGTCAAGAAGCAGAGGGCTGAGTAAGAGAAGCATGATAAGGAGAACGATCAAGATGGCACTGGTGGGAAGGGCCGAGGTGGTAGAGCAAGCCGCCCGGCAAGGCTCCATAGAATCAAGGAAAACCCATAGGGGGCCGTGAGAAGAAGGACTGCAATGATGAGAGTGGTGAAGGAGATGATGAGGAAACCAGCGAGCAGGAGTTCCAGAAAGCCACTGATGCCTTGTGCGTTGATGGGGGTGCATCTTTGCACTCCTCTCACCGCAAACTTAAACAGTGGGCATGTGAAGTCAATGTCATGGAGCCAGTGGCAGATTCTCGGAAGCCGCTCAAATGGTCCCGCACGCCCATCATCTTTGACGAAGAGGATCACCCTGACTGCACCACCACGGTAGGGTGCTTGCTATTGTTGGTCTCACCAACATCCGCAACCTCAAGGTCACAAAGATGTTGGTTGACGACGGGTCTGGGTTGAATCTAATTTATCAAAAGGTCATCAGCAAGCTCTAGATAGCAGATGAAGAACTCAAGGTTACTGGTATGTTCTGAGGGATCAATCCCGACAGAAGTCATCCTAAGGGGAAGATCACACTGCCGGTAACATTCGGAGGGGAGTCAAACTACCGGATCGAGAAGATCGTATTTGATGTGGTTGATCTCCCCCTCCCGTACAATGGAATCCTTGATCGCCCAACTCTGGCCAAATTCATGGCGGCATCCCATTATGCCTACAACACTTTGAAGATGCCAGGGCTGATAGGCATCATTTCCATTCCATCAAATGAGAAGGATGCAATCATTTGTGTGGACAAGATGTACCAGGAGGCAGTCGCTGTAGAGGCCGCAAAAGCTGCTACTCCTACGAAGGAAAGTAAGAGAAAGAAGAAAGCTAACAAGGGCTCAAGTGAGGAATCTGGGAAGCGCACCTCTTCAGAGTGCGCTGCGCCTATTGATGACTTGCCAGAGAGTTCCAATAGCAGGAGATCCAAAGCTGCTGCACCTGCTATGAAAAGGTCCCAGTAGGGCTGGCTGGCGCTGATGGTACCTTCACTATCAGTGCCACCCTCGACGACAAATTGGAAAGCGCACTTGTTACCTTCCTATGGGCGAATGTCGATGTGTTTGCTTGGCAACCGTCTAACATCCCCGGTGTTCCCAGGGAGGTAATCGAGCACCACCTTGTTGTCTACCCACATGCCCGACCCGTCAAGCAGAAGGTCCAGAAGGAAGCTTTGTAGCGGCAGCAGTTCATTGCCGAGGAGATCAAGAAACTTGAAGCAGCTAGTTTGGTCAGAGGAGTGTTGCATCCAACATGGTTAGCAAATCTAGTGGTGGTACACAAGGCGAATGCGAAATGGAGGCTTTGCATAGATTTCATAGATCTAAATAAGGCATGCCTGAAGGACCCGTTCCCCTTGCCGCGCATCGACCAGATTATGGATTCCACCTCCGGGTGTGACATGCTTTCCTTTCTGGATGCCTACTCTAGATACCACCAGATCTTCATGTCCAAGGAAGACGAAGAGAAGACCGCGTTCATAACCCCATGTGGCATGTACTGCTTTGTACAGATGCCCTTCAGGTTGAAGAGTGTCGGATCCACTTTTGCAAGAGCACTACAGATTGGCTTTGAGTCCCAGCTACACATAAACATTGAAGCCTACATGGATGATATAGTGGTCAAAACCAAGGATAGAATGACTCTTATTAAGGACTTGGAAGAAACCTTTGCTAATCTATGCAGGATCAACTTGAAGCTGAACTTAGAGAAGTGTGTGTTCGGTGTTCCTTCCAGCAAGCTAGTTGGCTTCTTCGTATCCCATCGAGGGATAGAAGCCAACCCCTACAAGACCAAGCACCCAAGATAGTTAAGGACGTGAGACATTTGACTGGATGTGTTGCTACGCTGAGTAGGTTCATATCCAAGTCTGCCGAGCGCGCCCTGCCATTCTTCAAGATCTCGAAGAAGGCAGGACCCGTGGACTGGACCCCAGAGGGAGACGCTGCACTACCATATTTGAAGACCTATCTGATGCGGAGCATCCCACGTTCATCCCCATGTACACTCCGACTACTCTCCAAGCCCCAAGGATACATAAGATGAGACCTCGACTAAACACCATTGGACACAAGGTGAACTCGCTCCTCTCTGAACTTTCACTTCCCACATGTGAGACATGGCTACTGCCTCAAACTTGTGTGATATGCATGTCCAGGAACCAAGAGGAAGCCCATGGACCAGAAGGCAAGGACACCAAGCGCGAGGAACAAGAAGAAGGGCTACGGAAGAAGCTCCAGCCACCGGACGACCGGCCGGGACCGGATGTCCAACACCTGAAGACCCACCGGACGAACGGCCCAGACCGGACGACCGGCGATCCCGCACCCGAGCCAAATGAGCGGATGTCCGACATGTCCCGGACATCTGTCACACTCTAGCGTCCGGACGTCCGACCGTCCCCAGAAATCCGGCGCCACCTCAACCGAGCTGAAACGTCGGACGTCCGACAAGTACCGGACGACCGAACCCTCGCGAGCCACCGGACGCCCGGTACCTGTTGGACGACTAGCGTCTGTCTGTGCATAGAGATCGGGCCCGAGGCCCATGTATCCCTCACTTACCCTTTCGTGTCCCTATACTATATATACTCTTCCACCTCCTCCTAGTTAGGGTTAGCATTGGTTTAGCTCATATTTAGAGATAGAGTGTTGCTCATCCACATCAGATCTACTCCTCGTGAGAGACCACGGCATATTCGGAGAAGATCCCTTTGGATTCAAGACCCCGTTACGGGAAGACCCTCTTGTGGATTCAAGACCTCCTCACGGAGAAGAACCGTTACCTCTTGTATCGTCCGTTATTGACTTTGGATCTTGTATCTTCCTTTGTGTTCATGGATCTAGCGCATGTGTGATCATACTTGCTGGTTTGAGTGTTCTCTTGTGTTCCCCTTGTGATTTTCCCCTCGTTTCCCTCCTCGTGTTCTTCGTGTTCATCACGGGATCCGCTCCTTTCGTGAAAGATCGGCCCATAGGGTTCCACCCTACATCATCTTGGTGTCAGAGCCACGTTGATCACGATTTCGGAGCCTCCCCGTTGTGTTTTGAAGCTTAATTTTGTTGTGTTCTTCCCCAATTTCGAAAGTCCCCACCAAAAATAGCCTCAATTTTTTTTTTGTGATTTGTTGGTTTGACGAAGTTTTGTTGGATTTGATCCATGGATTTGCTTGGTTTCAAGTGGATCTAGCATCTCCCCAAGTTACCCCATCTTTCACCCACAAAATCTCATCAATTTTGACCCCAAAATCCCCAAATTCTGCCCAAAAATCACATCCCGAAACTCGCATCTCGCATTGACCCCGACCCCCGGACGACCGACACTTTACGGATGTCCGGAGCCCCTGGAACGACCGGACGTCTGACCTTTTCTGGACGACCGGAACCCCTAACCCGAGCCAAATTTACGAATTTCCGAGCCCGCCCGCACGTCCGGCCCCCGGACGTCCGTAACCTATAGTTTCAGATTTCAACTGATTTTTGTTTCGGCCATAACTAATTCATCTAAGTCCGATTTTCGTGTTCTTTAGCTCGTTGGAAAGCTCTTGACATCCCCCTCCCCACAAAAATATCACTAACATCTTTTGACTCCATCAATTTTGACAATTTTGGCATCTTTGCCTAGGGCTTCCACCACATCATTCGCTACACCACCACCGACTTCCGCAACCTAACCAATTTTGTTCCCCATCTCATTAGTGGTTGCTTCAGGAGTGATTTGAGTCTCCTAAGGTGTCTAGGATACTTAGGGACTGTTGCTTCTTCATCAACCACCACCACCACCATAACTTCCGCATAGTTTTGCCCACCTCACACTCCCGCCACCCCGCCCTAACCCAATTTTGTTTATGTTGTGAGTTGTGTCTCCTAAGGTGTTTTAGCTACTTAGGGACCGTTCTTCCAACTCCGACACCATGCATAGTCCACCAACTTACCCTCCATTTCCGCATTGCGTACTCCACAACCCATCATTGCCATTCCGCAATTCCTTTGAGCTTCCACAAAACCACCACCGCATCTCGCTACCACCATTTGACATTTGATATTTGAGATTTTGAGTTTGCGGTTTTTCCGTTTCCTAAGGTGTTTCGGCTAGTTAGGGACGAGTCTCCATCATCTTGGTATATCCATCACGATCACCGCCACTCATCATTGACACAGACGGTAACCCCCATATCATCTTGGTATCGTGGTATCCCTCCATTGTATATTCCCTTGACATTGCATTGATAATCCCTAGCCCATTTTGCGTTACTTGCCTATCAAGACTAGCCATTTGAGTATTGCCGGCAACGTTACTTGTGCACATTAGTGATCTACACCATACATTGCATACATACCATATCATATTGGTATCATCATATCATCTCTTGTGCCTCAAGTTTGTTCCTGCATATACACAATTACTATCTTGATTGGTGCATTTCGCAAAGTGGCCATACAAAAAAAGAATAAGCTTTTAAGCAAAGAAAAAGAGTGAACAAAGATCTTCTAAGCAAGTGCCATAGCATCATACCCCATTGCATAAGATTGTCATATCCGATCATCTTGGATCATACCACCGGAACATCATACACATAGCATACTTGGGATAGAAAGTTCAGACATTTTGCATATTATAGGTTGTGCACAAGTGTCATATCCGCCTATTGAGCAATCGTGCTAGCGTCTCTCTTGAGTTGTGCAACATGAGCGTTTTCCGTGGATTCCACGTTTTTTGCTCATCCTAGGTTGCACGACCCCATTTATCTATCCGTGTGTGTGTTTCCGTGTGCCACATATTGCTATTGGTCTACTTGTTTCACTTGCGAATTTGTGAATCTCTTTCAACATTATTGACTCTTGCTAACATTTTGCATCAAATTTTTTGTGCCACTATCCTCACCGAGCTCCACCATAAGCCTTATTTTTGTAGGTGTGAGAAACTGACAAGAATTGGTACCAATTATGCTATTTCCATGTCCACATTGGAGTGATCATTGATCCACTTTCAACTTCGGTCAAGGTACATTTGGTATTCGTTCTTCCCTTTCTACCACTCACATTTTTCTCTTGGAGTGATGGATAGGCAAGGCATTTCATCTTCGGTCTTCCACAACAACGACGGCGTGAACAACTACATCACCAAAGCGTCAATCTTCAATCTACAACGACAAATCCAAGGCGCATAATCAAGATTGAGAGAGCGCATCAAGAACCTCTCCATTGACATTCGCCACTCCAAAGCGAGGAAAAGGGACTACATCGAAAACAAGCTTTCCGCACAAAAGGAGGAGCAAGATGCAAGGATGGAGGAGATTTGGACCTTGTTGATCAACCGTTCTTCCCCTTCATCATCTTCAAGGCGGCGACGTTCAAGCCACAAGTCTTCGGAGCGCAAAAATGATGCAAGCGCAAGTCGTCCACGTCCACATCTCCATGGCGACCGCCATCACGTTCGTGATCCACATCGTCATGAAGGGCAAGTCACCTCCAAGCATCATGTGCACGACAACGATGAATGTCATCGAGATCAAGCACGACAACAACACCATAAACATGAAGATGCTCGAGATGCACCTACCTACAAGTCCCAACAAGCTCTACATCAAGCTACACCCAAACTTCATGAGCACAAGAGAAGACTGCGAGACGAGCACCACCAAGACGGAGCTACGACTACTATCACCACTTTGGCATCTTCGCTAAGTGCTATCAAGGCATCTTTGCCTTTGGACGTACGGCATCTTCGCCTACTTCCCATGAGTTCGCTTACATCGACATCATCAAGTACAAGGCGACCACCTACAAGCGAGGGCGACACTTCGATCTTCGGAAGCCCCCCAAGGAAGATGGCCGAGCATGGGACATTCCCTTTGGTCATGGAGACGAGCTACGAGGTGCCACATCATATGGGCCTCCAACAATAAGACGGCGACAAGACGGTCGACCTAGGGCCATCCCCTTCGACCACGACGACAAGCATGAACCTCTTCAACCACTTGAAGATGGCGCCCATATTGGACTCATACTCCGAGTCAAGCTACGAGACCGCACATGAGACCTTATCTTTGGTCTTAGAGGAGAGTGATGATGTGCCATCTTCTGCCTTCATCCACGGCTACAACCACGACACGATTGAGCATGGAGACATTTGCACCTACATCTCTTCGACACCCACATATGTCGAGATGCCCCAATTGCCATGTCAGGAGAGCCACCGCCACATGAGTTACATAAATGACTCCACCACACGTGACACTGAGAGCATTTCCTATGAGAGGATGAGTGTGACCACCACTAGCCCCACACTTGAGAGCATGCCACACATCCTATGTGAGGTTGAGAGCCATTTGTATGACTCCACCAACCATATGAGTGAGAGCATCATACCGGGAGTGAGTGAGACACAACACTTAGTGAGTGAGGTAGTTGACATGGCATGTGAGGCCACTTTGATTTCTAATGACTTAACTTCTACTCCTAGTGTGTTTTCTTCTTTGGTGCTAGGTCTCCTACATGACGACATGCCTATCCTCGACGAGCCCATACCTCCAATGGAGAAAATGATGGCCATGGTGGAAGAAGATGCCCCCACATGGTTCCATCAAGATGAAGATGACCACAACTTGGTCTTCGACACCTCACCTACAACACATGAGCGATGCTCCAAAGGTAACATAGGTGATGGTGCTTCTCTTATCCCACTAGTGGACTATTTTACGAATGATTGCTTGCATGATATTGACACACCTATTCCCATGTTTCATGCTAGTGCGACTTCCTCATGTCATGACTTACCTATTTATGATGAATATGATGACGAGCATGTTGAGTTGCCTAGTTGTGATGCTATGCTCCATAGGATATCATGTGAAAATTCTATTAGTCACATCATGTTTGACAATCCATTAACCTTGTCATATGCTATGAGTGAGATATCCCATATCGCATCATTTCAATCTCAACATAGTCACTATGCATGCCCCATTACAATAAATCCCATTTGCACTTATGGCATAGATGACGAGATGATGGTCATTGGCTTTTGTTTCTCTTGCGATGATATTGCTATGCTTCCTTTGCAAAATTTGCACAATTCATCTCATATGCCATGCCATGAAAATTATTGTGTATCGCATGATTACATCCCTTGTGTGCACCATATGCATACTTTTCCTCACAATGCTCTAGATATTTCCCATGATGCATTACATAATTTGAGTCCCATTATGCTATAAATAACAACAAACCTATCATGATTGATGACATGTTTCTATATCACGCATCTCGTTTATTTGAGCATTGGATATTTTGTGCTAACCAAAACAAGCATGTGCGCATCATGATGGATGATGTGTACATCTACCACGCACACACAATTTTCCCTTTGTCTTTGTTTTGTGTAGGCACTCTCGTATACTCGTCAACCTCTCAATCCCAAGAGTTGATGAAACGAGCTCTTGAGAGCAAAGATGACTTGTGATCCCGTGGACTATCCTTACCACTGTTCCTTTCGCGCAATGACTACGCGCATCTCTCTCACTTGGCCCTCACACGGCTATGGGCTATATACCGCTTGTCGCTTCATGCTCATTTTTCGTGTTCACTTTGCATGCTATGCTTACTTCTATGCCTTTGCCATGCAATTGTGACCCTTGCGTGCATCTACCCATGATTCACCATTATGCTACTCATATGTGTATTTGCAAGCTTGGTGGAGATCCTTGTTGCTATTGCCATGTTTATCATGTGCCTCATGCTATTGATGCTATTTTGCTCATATCCTCCTTTCATGCTTGTGATATGTCTTGTGCATTATTCATGACCACTATTTGCACACATGACATGATTCCTTCTAGTACGTTGCATCTTCGCACTACTAGCTTGCTTGCCTTGATTCATATGATTGCTTGCTTTGTCGCATCACCCATGTTACACTCTTACTTGCTTTCTTGGGTTGTTGACATATATATTCATGCCTCTCACATGATACATCTTGTTCATTGTCGCTTGCCTCCAATTGTTGCATCTATGCTTATTAATCTCGGAGACTTGGACATATTACTTGTGATGCATGCTTGTTTACTTGAGCCTATTGTATTTGGTTATTCTCGCATCATATGCCTCCATAATATGAAATGCTCCCTTGTCCTTTTTTATGATGAGCATGATGCACACACTTGTTGGGTGTTTTACCACACGAATGATAGGTTTTGCATCTCCGCTAACCTCATTTGTTTTTCCGAGTGTTTGTCATGTTCTTTCATGTTGAAGGATTCACAAGGCGATACCGCCATGACACAATTTGGTCATGTGAAGGCATACAAGATGTGCAACACCAACATTTGCGACAATCTCCTAAAGGTGAACTCTTTCCCTTTGAGCCATCCTCAAATATGCATATTGGATGGGTCACTTTTTCATTGTTGTCTCCTTCTTGTTGTCTACATGATACATCTTGCGGACGGAGGAGTGACATGGGAGATTGGCTCTATGGACCTTCACATTGAGGAGCGCTCGGACTTATTGGATGCACCTTCGAACTGCCACTCATGCCATGACATCGAGCATTGGTACACCAACACCTCTATATTTGTTGATTATGCTCACACATGTCATGCTCGATGGACATATCATACACATGACAAATTTTCATCTTATGCATGGATTGACTCACATTACGATTGCCTTGTTGCATCTTGTATTCCCATGTCATCCATGATATATGAGCTTGTGCATTTCCTTAGAAAATTTATTGTGATCTTTCTTGATGGCATATTCATACATCATGATTGTGACGCCCGGATAATCATGCTACAGTAATCTCACGTTAATGGTGACACGTCACCTCTGTCACTGTAGTTAATCTCGGGTTAATTCGAAACCGATTCAAATTTAAATCCTAACTAAGTCAAACGACAAAATCTTTCAAAATATTAAACAAAAATGTTCGGACGGTGCCATATTTTGCTTAAGTAAATATGGTGTAATAAACACATTTTTATAAAATGCCTAGATAATTTAAGATGATTTAAAACAGAAAAGAAAATAAATAAAAAGAACAAAAAAAAACAGAAAACAAACACAACAAAAAAAAGAACCCCCCCTCCCCCTGGGCTGAATGGCCCACCTAGCCATCAGGCCAAAAGGCCCAACCGGCCCACCCCCACTCACCTTATCCATGGACCCCGAAACCCTAGCAGCTACCCGTCGCCCCACTCCCCCCCACTTCCCCCGTTTCCCACTCCCTCCCCACGTTCTGGATCGGGGGCGCTCATCCCTCGACCCCGACGCCCGCGTCGACCACCATCGCCGACCCCGCCGCCTCTCCCCGGCGACCGCCCCCCCCCACTCCTCGACGCTGGCGCGCGTCCTCGGCGCCGCCTCGCATCGCCGCCGTCGCCTCGCCCCGTCACCAACCCCGAAGCCGCCGGATCGATCCGCGCCCCGCCGCCTGGACGCCGCCACCACCCGACGCCCGTGCCCTCGACACTTCTGCCCACCACCGCCACGGCCACCTCCTCGACACCTCGCCGGCCTGCCTCCTCTTCGTCACCGTCGTCTCCGATGTCCTCCTCGACCCCACTGCCACTCCCCTACCGTTCCAGTGAGCCTCCGCCTCGCTCCTCCCCTTCCCTCTGCTCGCTCGTCATCGAACGCGCCCGCGCTCAGGGCCGCACTCGCCCCGCTCCGGCCATGGCCGGCGGCGCCAAGCCACGCGCCTGCGCCCTTCGCCTCCTGTCCGCGGTGCCCTGCCGTGGCCTCCGCTCCCCCTCATGCGCCGCCTGCCGCCGCGGCCGGCACCCGCCAGTGTGGCCGCGCCCTTCTGGGCGGGGCTCCCTGTCGCCCTGGCCGGTTGTCCGCTCCAGCGCCCGAACCCGTTAGGCCCCCCTAGGGCCAATGACAGGCAGGCCCCACCCCCTGGAACTTAAAAAAAAGAATAAAAATAATAGTAAAAATAATAATTAATTATTTAAGATAATTAATTAACTTAGTTAATCCTGTTAGTTAATCTAATTAACACTGTTAATTAGCCTTAATTATTTGATTAGGTAAACAGTGAATGACAGTTGGGCCCACTGCCTTGTTCGACCGGTCAACGATCAACGCTGACCGCTGACGTCATGATGACGCAATAAATGTTTTCGAATTAAATTAATTTCTGATAAATCTAAAAATGATTAAATCTTTTAAAATTAATATAAAATAAACCGTAGCTCAGATGGAAAAACTTTGTACATGAAAGTTGCTCAGAACGACGAGACGAATTCGGATACGCAGCCCGTTCGTCCGCCGCGCGTCCCTAGCATAGTGAACCTGCAACATTTCACCTCCGGTTCATCTGTCCGAAAACGTGGAACCCCGGGGATACTTTCCCGGATGTTTCCCCCCTTTGCCGATATCACCTATCCTTGCGTTAGGTCACCCCTAGCAACGTATTGCCGCGTCTTGCTTTGTGTTACATTTGATTGCTCTGTTATTTATTTTGTTCCCCCTCCGTCACTTCTTTCCGGTAGACTACGAGACTGACGCTGCTGCTGGTACCCCTATCGACTACAGTGTTGACGACCCCTCCTTGCTTGAGCAACCAGGCAAGCCCCCCCTTTGATCACCAGATATCGCCTACTCTTCTCTATACTGCTTGCATTAGAGTAGTGTAGCATGTTACTGCTTTCCGTTATTCCTATCCTGATGCATAGCCTGTCCTTGCTACTACTGTTGTTACCATTACCTTCTATCCTACTGCTTAGTATAGGATGCTAGTATTCCATCAGTGGCCCTACTCTCTTGTCCGTCTGCCATGCTATACTACTGGGCCGTGATCACTTCGGGAGGTGATCACGGGCATATACAATATACTTTACACAGATACATTACCTGTGATACTGTTCGGAGATGGGGGCTGAAGGGGCAGGTGGCTCCATCCCGGGTAGAGGTGGGCCTGGGTTCCCGACGGCCCCCGACTGTTACTTGTGGCGGAGCGACAGGGCAGGTTCAGACCACCTAGGAGAGAGGTGGGCCTGGCCCTGGTCGGCGTTCGCGGATACTTAACACGCTTAACGAGATTCTGGGTATTTGATCTGAGTCTGGCCATTTGGTCTATACGCACTAACCATCTACGCGGGAGTAGTTATGGGTATCCCGGCGTCGTGGTATCAGCCGAAGCCTTCGTGACGTCAGCGACTGAGTGGCGCGCGCCGGATTGGACTGGAACGCCACTAGGCTAGGTCTGCTTTCGGCCGCGTACGCAACGTGCAGGTGTGCTAAGGGCGATGGGCCCAGACCCCTGTGCGCTTAGGTTTAGACCGGCGTGCTGACCTCTCTGTTGTGCCTAGGTGGGGCTGCGACGTGTTGATCTTCCGAGGCCGGGCATGACCCAGGAAAGTGTGTCCGGCCAAATGGGATCGAGCGTGTTGGGATGTGGTGCACCCCTGCAGGGAAGTTAATCTATTCGAATAGCCGTGATCTTCGGTAACAGGACGACTTGGAGTTGTACCTTGACCTTATGACAACTAGAACCGGATACTTAATAAAACACACCCTTCCAAGTGCCAGATACAACCGGTGATCGCTCTCTCACAGGGCGACGAGGGGAGGATCATCAGTTAGGATTATGCTATGCGATGCTACTTGGAGGACTTCAGTCTATTCTCTTCTACATGCTGCAAGACGGGGGCTGCCAGAAGCGTAGTCTTCGAAAGGACTAGTTATCCCCCTCTTATTCCGGCATTCTGCAGTTCAGTCCACATATGATAGCCTTATTCCAGTTGATACCAATGCATACATATGTAGTATAGCTCCTTGCTTGCGAGTACTTTGGATGAGTACTCACGGTTGCTTTCTCCCTCTTTTCCCCCTATCCCTTCTACCTGGTTGTCGCAACCAGATGTTGGAGCCCAGGAGCCAGACGCCACCTTCGACGACGACTCCTACTACACCGGAGGTGCCTACTACTACGTGATGCCCGCTGACGACGACCAGGAGTAGTTTAGGAGGATCCCAGGCAGGAGGCCTGCGCCTCTTTCGATCTGTATCCCAGTTTGTGCTAGCCTTCTTAAGGCAAACTTGTTTAACTTATGTCTGTACTCAGATATTGTTGCTTCCGCTGACTCGTCTATGATCGAGCTCTTGTATTCGAGCCCTCGAGGCCCCTGGCTTGTAATATGATGCTTGTATGACTTATTTTTATTTGTAGAGTTGTGTTGTGATATCTTCCCGTGAGTCCCTGATCTTGATCGTACACGTTTGCGTGTATGATTAGTGTATGATTGAATCGGGGGCGTCACAAGTTGGTATCAGAGCCAACTGCCTGTAGGAATCCCCCTTCCACACTCCTTGGCCGAAGTTGAGTCTAGACATTGCAAAACTTTTACTAACTTGGCTGTGTGTCTTACGGGCACACGTCGCCATCGGGTGGTAGTAGGATCTTTTACTCCTTGACCTATACTCTGGGACTCTGACGTCTCTTCTATTCGGGTTAAATGATTTTGCTAAAATCTAACTCTAGGTTCTCGTTACCACTTCCTGCCGGAGAGCCCTTTAATATGGATGATCGACTGCTTCAACGGAAGATTCTGACAATACGCTCGGATGTTCCCTCGATACTTTGTGCCATCCCTCTTGCAATTCCCCTTCCACCGTAAACCCTTAAGGATAACTACTTACAGTTGTTATTCTTACATTCATCCCCAGTTGGTCTTGTTATTACAAGATACCCTGAAACACTCGCCGTTGTTTCGATAATCCTTTGAGCTTACTACCTTGCAGTTCTCGACACATGAATATCCCTACGGATAATTCTCGCACTTATCGAGTATCTGCTCATCCCCCAGTTGTTCATGTGTTTCACAATGGTCATCGACATACTATTCGATCCTCCAAAAATCCTTAGTAGCTTATTGCTGTGCAAATACTTGTCTGCTTGCATTATGGTTGCGTTCCAAATGTCTAGCAATATTCATTAGTATCCCTTGTCATCATCATTTTCAGCCTTTAATTTGATGTGAGGTGAATGCTCGCAATCCTCAGTCGAAATCCTAGAATTCATCCTTCCGGATCAGACATCATTTTAAACATGAACTGGTTCTCGACCAACCGAATTGCCGTCGGTTGTACCCCTAAGTCTACTCAACTTATCCATCCTTAATCAGAGCGTTGCTTCTGATCCCTTGATTTAGGAATCACAATTCCTTTGCATTTGAGATTTGAATTAATTAGTCAATGGTTTCTATAATCGGATACCTTGCATTCCTTTTCCCTTCTGATGGAGTATCGATACTCACATCAGGTTCCTTGTGGTCCGCGAGACCATTTGCTTGGCTATTATCCGACAATGTCCTTCACAACCAAAATTCTTGTGAGTTCTTTACCTGATACATAATGCCCTGGGTAAATTGTATCATCTGCTTGGCCAACCATGCTCTGCTTTCGAGCTGGTCATATTTACTATTGAAGCTTGTGGTATATGTTTCCACGATACCCTGACGGGTTGAACCTATGCCTTCCTTTATATGTGTGAACTCGGAAGTTTTCACGAGTCATACTCATCTGGTATTTCACCAGATAAAACTTTCAGCATAATGCCTTTATCAAAGCGAAAAGTGAATGGAAGGTTATACATTGAAGAAGTGGGAGTCGACCTTGAACTTTGTGTTCATGCCCATGGACACGATGTGGATCTTATCATTAAAGCTTCTCTTAAGTTAATTATTCCTGGGTATAAGTTCTTATATCTAGGATCTGGCCTTTTTCAATCGTGGTTCCGACCATGTTCTCCTTTAAATAACATTTCTCGTGCAAGTTTAAGCGCTTGTCTTCTACGGGGTAATACCCCAGTCCAACCTCTACTTTGATTTGTCGTCGAGTATTACCCCCCTGGTATCTCAAGATTATCACGGAACTGCATAACTTCTTATGGGTTCTTCAACCAAGTGCTACATTCTCACTAGTTCCAATTTTTCACGGGCCCTGAGTTATTAAACACTCGAGAACACCGTTAAGTGAACCGATCCCGCACTACGATTCAATAACTCTAAGTAATTTTCATTGCTTATGATTTAATAACCCTTCAAGTTATTCCTAGCCTGATCGGCTATATCATTATCGTGCAACTTTTTAACGGTGCTACCTGGTCCTTCCTCCCGGAGCACAACTTTTCGACGATGAGCTAAGCTTACATCGACTTTCCTCGTCTTATCATTTGGCCTTGTACAACAAGCTTGATTCTGAGTTTGTGACGTAACCGTGGTTCCAATAACCTTTCACTTCATCATTCCTTTAACTTGATGTCATCGCCGATCGATAACACCTTCATGAAATCTCTCGACAATTGTGTCGTGATCATCATCAACATTTTGGTCTCGTCCAGGATATCAATTGAATTCATGATGAGAAATACCATCCTTGCCCTCGATGAATTTTATTGTCGTCGACCACTTTATTGCCTTCCCACAAACACAAGTCTGTTCGTGTTTGGTGTTATACCTTGAGTTCCTTGCTATCCAACAATTGTTCTTCTTTACCTTGGAACATTACCATCTCTTATCTCAAGAAGGTTGTGAGAATTTCACCACCTCCTAAGAATTCTTGGTATAGTAATACTTCTCGCCATCGCCATTAATTCTTGGTCCCCGTGTCGATTCTAATCAGAGTACCGGCAATTGAACTTTGAGGTGTGAATTCAAAACTTCTAGCAACCCTATTTCTTGAAGTGAATGATCGATAGTTTCATTCTAATTCTTTTGTTCATTAAGTCACCATTTTAACATTGTTCGTGCGACCCAGCCCATATTTCGGGTGCACCTTTCAACCAATGTTTAAAAGGGTATGTTTCCCCAAGCATACCTCATTGTATCATTTTAACTGACAATTGTCATCCCCTTGATCACCTAATTGTGGAAATCCATCCTTTGGAATTCTTGATGATTTGTCGCTGAGTCCATCAGCCACCTCCTCATCCTCTCCTTGGTTTACTGATGAACTCTTGTTTCGGAACTCGGTTCCATAGTTCATTTCCCGAGAATCTTATAATGTCTTCTCGTCATTTTGTCGCACCTTGTCTTCTCAGGCATCCTGAGCCTGAGGTATCCTCAGACCAATCAGATCGGAATCTCAGTCAGATATGATGGTTGGAACATATTTCCAAGAGTTATAACAATGGTCTTTATGTGACCCGGTAAGGTGATGTCATGCCTAGCACACCTGGTCGGAGGCCCTATTGTTATAGTTCCCTTTCAGCAAGGTTACCCATTCTTCCATGGGAAAACTGTAAGACTTATTCTGCAAGTTGTTCCTGATGAATCCTTCTTGTATCCAAGGTCCGATCTTTACTTGAAGACCATGTCAATTCTATCTCGAAACATGTCTATGGTACTCTGATTTTCAACAAGAACATTTGAAGCCCAATGCTAAATTTTTCCTGCTCATTTTCCAAACACCGTTGTATGGGTAATGTCATGAAAATTCTTCCCCTTACCTAAAAGTTTTTCTACATTATATCCTGTCACGGATATCATGCTCTGTTTGTCCTTGGGAAGGATATACCCCTAAAATATGTGTTTAAACACATTTTCCTTTCCATTGTTCCGTTTAATGTGTTGATCACATATCCTTTCCATTGTATTGTTTAACCTTTCCAGTAATCTAACTTAACTGAGCAGTGACATTTCCCTGCTTAGGTACGCACCTTGTCGTACCACTCCGTCAGTAAGACCCTGTTACTATTGTTGATGACATTCCGGTAGCCACCGATGGACGAGAACATTGCCTATTGGTCCGCCTCGTTCAACGAGCAGGAAAAATGGTTCTCTTCATCCCTCGCCCTTGGCACCGACGTTGTTGCCGACATAATCAACAGGCTACCCTCTGACATCCCTTGCTTACATGATCGTGCAAGACATCACCGTTTTCCTTCTTCTAAACCACATGGTGGGCCCATAACCCACAGTTCCATAGGATCGAAACTTGACTCTTGTGTACACCCCTGTTCCCAACGTTGTTCCTTGCGCATGGCCTCGTATGTAATTCACGAGCCACCTTCCGAGAGATCATCGATTCTGGTATAAAACACATTACTTATTCCTGTTGCTTGAACCCCTTTCACACTTTGTTTCAGGCATCGAACGATTGCCTACCCGCTAGAAAACTTCTCATGGTACCTACTTACTTTGCTCTCGATGTTGTCTTAAGTTTTCATTCGGGAGTTACTTTCCGCAACCATCCTCGATGTTGTCTACCAGATAGTCTACCCTGCAGAGGTCCATTCTTTCGGTATACCCCCTTATTCTTTCGTTAGTATGATGAAGACTCCGAAGCAAGGATGGCCACTTCATCATGATGACCCGGAGTAGAGAAATGAAGACATCACCAAAGGGGATCAACTACTTCGGGAAGTGCAACCAAGACCGAGAAGACTCGTTAGAATATCGTAACCAGACCTCTCCCCCTTGCTCTACCTCTTAAATCTCGGGACGAGATTTCTTGTAGTGGAGGAGAATTGTGACGCCCGGATAATCATGCTACAGTAATCTCACGTTAATGGTGACACGTCACCTCTGTCACTGTAGTTAATCTTGGGTTAATTCAAAACCGATTCAAATTTAAATCCTAACTAAGTCAAACGACAAAAGCTTTCAAAATATTAAACAAAAATGTTCGGACGGTGCCATATTTTGCTTAAGTAAATATGGTGTAATAAACACATTTTTATAAAATGCCTAGATAATTTAAGATGATTTAAAACAGAAAAGAAAATAAATAAAAAGAACAGAAAACAAACACAACAAAAAAAGAACCCCCCCTCCCCCTGGGCCGAATGGCCCAGCTAGCCATCAGGCCAAAAGGCCCAACCGGCCCACCCCCACTCACCTTATCGATGGACCCCGAAACCCTAGCCGCTACCCGTCGCCCCACTCCCCCCCCCTTCCCCCGTTTCCCACTCCCTCCCCATGTTCTGGATCGAGGGCGCTCATCCCTCGACCCCGACGCCCGCGTCGACCACCATCGCCGACCCCGCCGCCTCTCCCCGGCGACCGCCCCCCCACTCCTCGACGCTGGCGCGCGTCCTCGGCGTCGCCTCGCATCGCCGCCGTCGCCTCGCCTCGTCACCAACCCCGAAGCCGCCGGATCGATCCGCGCCCCGCCGCCTGGACGCCGCCACCACCCGACGCCGGCGCCCTCGACACTGCTGCCCACCACCGCCACGGCCACCTCCTCGACACCTCGCCGGCCTGCCTCCTCATCGTCACCGTCGTCTCCGATGTCCTCCTCGACCCCACTGCCACTCCCCTACCGTTCCAGTGAGCCTCCGCCTCGCTCCTCCCCTTCCCTCTGCTCGCTCGTCATCGAACGCGCCCGCGCTCAGGGCCGCACTCGCCCCGCTCCGGCCATGGCCGGCGGCGCCAAGCCACGCGCCTACGCCCTTCGCCTCCTGTCCGCGGTGCCCTGCCGTGGCCTCCGCCCCCCCCCCCTCATGCGCCGCCTGCCGCCGCGGCCGGCACCCGCCAGTGCGGCCGCGCCCTTCTAGGCGGGGCTCCCTGTCGCCCTGGCTGGTTGTCCGCTCCAGCGCCCGAACCCGCTAGGCCCCCCTAGGGCCAATGACAGGCAGGCCTGATGAGGACATGACTACCTTGGATACGACCAAAAATATTGCATACATGCATATTTGTCAGGTGATTTCTAATGCAAACTATTCAATAATCTATTTATGTTATCCAGAACAAAAATACTTCACACACTTTTGTGTTTTGTCTAAGTGCAGGTGTATGGGACATTTGTACAATCCACATATGAAGACAAGGGAAAAGGAGAAGTTTAGGTTGTGTTCAAAAAGTCCTCTCACGTCACTTTTGGGCCAAGAGAAGATAGAGTCCAAGTCTCTCACGTTCTGGATTCAGATTCGGACTGCATAGACATACCTGACTCAAAACGCCAACAACTTTTTCATACAGACTCCGAATTGGGTGATTCTTTTTTTGTTGGAAACTAGATTTCGTGCTCTTTCCAACCCAATTGGATTCACCTTCAAATTCGTCCGGAGCGTTGAGTTACGGACGAAACAATCTGACGTTGCAGCAGAATCCGAGTCAAACTACAAGCCCAAAGGTGTTGCATCGTCAGTTTTAGGCTGCCTTGGGACGTCCTCCCACCTCCTTGGCCGCCACCCCTTGCTCCTATATAAGTATATCCATCTAGTAGCTTTTTCCTTGGGATTTGTTTAGTTAAAAGTTAGCCATTGCAACTTCGTGTACTTCGTTTGTGTCCAACGACCAGACCAAGACCGCTTACGGATCCCCACCATTATCAATACTTCATATATATTTGCAATATTCAGATTGCTTTATCATATTCTTGCTCGTTCTTCGATTGCTTGCAGGAATAGACCTTCGTGGTCAGGTTGATCGTGCTCCAGCGTGGTCAATAACCTCTCGGAGTTGGTTTAGCGATTGCTAAGGCGCAACGTCGTGTACGTTTGTAGTCGGATCGTCAAAGTCGTCTCCACCAAATCGATAGTTATCATCTCATCGAAAGATCGAGACCCTCGTCTCTATCAAATGACAGGCAGGCCCCACCCCCTGGAACTTTAAAAAAAAGAATAAAAATAATAGTAAAAATAATAATTAATTAGTTAAGATAATTAATTAACTTAGTTAATCCTGTTAGTTAATCTAATTAACACTGTTAATTAGACTTAATTATTTGATTAGGTAAACAGTGAATGACAGTTGGGCCCACTGCCTTGTTCGACCGGTCAACGGTCAACGCTGACCGCTGACGTCATGATGACGCAATAAATGTTTTCGAATTAAATTAATTTCTGATAAATCTAAAAATGATTAAATCTTTTAAAATTAATATAAAATAAACCGTAGCTCAGATGGAAAAACTTTGTACATGAAAGTTGCTCAGAACGACGAGACGAATTCGGATACGCAGCCTGTTCGTCCGCCACGCGTCCCTAGCATAGTGAACCTGCAACATTTCACCTCTGGTTCATCTGTCCAAAAATGCGGAACCCCGGGGATACTTTCCCGGATGTTTCCCCCCTTTGCCGATGTCACCTATCCCTGCGTTAGGTCACCCCTAGCAACGTATTGCCGCGTCTTGCTTTGTGTTACATTTGATTGCTCTGTTATTTATTTTGTTCCCCCTCCGTCACTTCTTTCCGGTAGACTACGAGACTGACGCTGCTGCTGGTACCCCTATCGACTACGGTGTTGACGACCGCTCCTTGCTGAGCAACCAGGCAAGCCCCCCCTTTGATCACCAGATATCGCCTACTCTTCTCTATACTGCTTGCATTAGAGTAGTGTAGCATGTTACTGCTTTCCGTTATTCCTATCCTGATGCATAGCCTGTCCTTGCTACTACTGTTGTTACCATTACCTTCTATCCTACTGCTTAGTATAGGATGCTAGTATTCCATCAGTGGCCCTACTCTCTTGTCCGTCTGCCATGCTATACTACTGGGCCGTGATCACTTCGGGAGGTGATCACAGGCATATACAATATACTTTACACAGATACATTACCTGTGATACTGTTCGGAGATGGGGGCTGAAGGGGCAGGTGGCTCCATCCCGGTAGAGGTGGGCCTGGGTTCCCGACGGCCCCCGACTGTTACCTTGTGGCGGAGCGACAGGGCAGGTTCAGACCACCTAGGAGAGAGGTGGGCCTGGCCCTGGTCGGCGTTCGCGGATACTTAACACGCTTAACGAGTTCTGGGTATTTGATCTGAGTCTGGCCATTTGGTCTATACGCACTAACCATCTACACGGGAGTAGTTATGGGTATCCCGGCGTCGTGGTATCAGCCGAAGCCTTCGTGACGTCAGCGACTGAGTGGCGCGCGCCGGATTGGACTGGAACACCACTAGGCAAGGTCTGCTTTCGGTCGCGTACGCAACGTGCAGGTGTGCTAAGGGCGATGGGCCCAGACCCCTGTGCGCATAGGTTTAGACCGGCCTGCTGACCTCTCTGTTGTGCCTAGGTGGGGCTGCGACGTGTTGATCTTCCGAGGCCGGGCATGACCCAGGAAAGTGTGTCCGGCCAAATGGGATCGAGCGTGTTGGGGAATGTGGTGCACCCCTGCAGGGAAGTTAATCTATTCGAATAGCCGTGATCTTCGGTAACAGGACGACTTGGAGTTGTACCTTGACCTTATGACAACTAGAACCGGATACTTAATAAAACACACCCTTCCAAGTGCCAGATACAACCGGTGATCGCTCTCTCACAGGGCGACGAGGGGAGGATCATCGGTTAGGATTATGCTATGCGATGCTACTTGGAGGACTTCAGTCTATTCTCTTCTACATGCTGCAAGACGGGGGCTGCCAGAAGCGTAGTCTTCGAAAGGACTAGTTATCCCCCTCTTATTCCGGCATTCTGCAGTTCAGTCCACATATGATAGCCTTATTCCAGTTGATACCAATGCATACATATGTAGTATAGCTCCTTGCTTGCGAGTACTTTGGATGAGTACTCACGGTTGCTTTCTCCCTCTTTTCCCCCTATCCCTTCTACCTGGTTGTCGCAACCAGATGTTGGAGCCCAGGAGCCAGACGCCACCTTCGACGACGACTCCTACTACACCGGAGGTGCCTACTACTACGTGATGCCCGCTGACGACGACCAGGAGTAGTTTAGGAGGATCCCAGGCAGGAGGCCTGCGCCTCTTTCGATCGGTATCCCAGTTTGTGCTAGCCTTCTTAAGGCAAACTTTTTTAACTTATGTCTGTACTCAGATATTGTTGCTTCCGCTGACTCGTCTATGATCGAGCTCTTGTATTCGAGCCCTCGAGGCCCCTGGCTTGTAATATGATGCTTGTATGACTTATTTTTATTTGTAGAGTTGTGTTGTGATATCTTCCCGTGAGTCCCTGATCTTGATCGTACACGTTTGCGTGTATGATTAGTGTACGATTGAATCGGGAGCATCACAATGATCTTATTTCCTACCATCAATTGCATGATCACATCACATTGAGCATCCATTAACATATTCATGCTATTGATAAACCATCACACTATGACATCATTTTGCACCGTGGTTGCATTGATCATATTCTTGCTTTCGCTCCCATGAATGTTGTCCATACATTTCCATATCTTTTGGATAAGCTTCATGCACCTTGTCATGATCAATATTGTCACACGGACACATGTTTACTTGATGGACACTTTGTGTGTGCTAACCATTGTATTTCCAAGTGTACTTCGTGTTTGCTCATTTTGCATGTACCACATATCGGAGACACCTTGGAGTACTTGGATTGCGCCATGCCTTCAACTCCATCCAACTACAAGTCCATCCACGACGACCATTTCCATGGTAATGAGGATCACGATCTGAGGTCGGATCTTTCCCAGGGGGAGATGATGCCGATCATCCCACGTTCATTCCGATGTACACTCCGACTACTCTCCAAGCCCCAAGGATACATAAGATGAGACCTCGACTATACACCATTGGACACAAGGTGAACTCGCTCCTCTCCGAACTTTCACTTTCCACATGTGAGACATGGCTACTACCTCAAACTTGTGTGCTATGAATGTCCAGGAACCAAGAGGAAACCCATGGACCAGAAGGCGAGGACACCAAGCGCGAGGAACAAGAAGAAGGGCTATGGAAGAAGCTCCAGCCACCGGACAACCGGCCGGGACTGGACGTCCGATGCCTGAAGACCCACCGGACCTCCGGCCCAGACCGGACGACTGGCGATCCTGCACCCGAGGCAAATGAGAGGAAGTCCGACAAGTCCCGGACGTCTGACACACTCTAGTGTCCGGATGTCCGACCGTCCTCGGAAATCCGGCACCACCTCAACCGAGCCGAAACGCCGGACGTCCGACAAGTACCGGATGACCGGACCCTCGCGAGCCACCGGACGTCCGGTACCTGTCGGACGACCGGCGCTTGTCTGTACATAGAGATCGGGCCCGAGGCCCATGTATCCCCCACTTACCCCTTCGTGTCCCTAGACTATATATACTCTTCCACCTCCTCCTAGTTAGGGTTAGCATTGGTTTAGCTCATATTTAGAGATAGAGCGTTGCTCATCCACATCGGATCTACTCCTCGTGAGAGTCCGCGGCATATTCGGAGAAGATCCCTTTGGATTCAAGACCCCGTTATGGGAAGATCCCCTTGTGGATTCAAGACCTCCTCGCGGAGAAGAACATCATGACCTCCTCACGGAGAAGAACTGTTACCTCTTGTATCGTCCGTTGTTGACTTTGGATCTTGTATCTTCCTTTCTGTTCATGGATCTAGCGCATGTGTGATCATACTTGTTGGTTTGAGTGTTCTCTTGTGTTCCCCTTGTGATTTTCCCCTCGTTCTCTCCTCGTGTTCTTCGTGTTCATCGCGGGATCCACTCCTTTCATGAAAGATCGGCCCATAGGGTTCCACCCTACATCACCATCTTTCCTCTGTACCCACTTCGGTCGGTCCCAAAACACAAGAGCCGTTGCTTCGATACTTAGCGGCAACCAATCAAGTGGTTGGTGCGGCACCGATGGCGCGGCGGGAAGTGGGTGAAGTGGCAGTCACAGCCAATGTCCCCTCTGGAGAGGAAAGCAAACCCGCCCCATCAAGGTCAGATGCAGTTCAAGACAAATAAGAGCAAAGCAGTGGAGACAGTTCCAAGGTCACGGCAAGGAAGAAGGTAGTGCAGCGCCGAGTATACTTTGTCAGCTCCCTGTTGCAGGGGGCAAGATCAAGGTAATCTGGCATGCCAAACTTGATTTTTGGCCTCTTCATGGCGTCAAGGAAACTACGCCACTACTTCCAAGCCCTTGAGATCACGGTTATCACCCGCTTCCCTTTGCAACGTATACTCAGAAACCCTGAGGCCACTGGCAGGATAGTGGAATGGGCCTTGGAGTTGTCCAGCTTTGGTTTGAAGTTTGAGAGCACATCAACTATTCAGAGCAGAGCACTGGCTAAGTTTATTGCAGAATGGACACCAAGCGCTAACGAAGAAGTGTTGTAGACAGCCATCCCCGGCAAGGAAGCGCCACAAGAATGGATTATGTATTCCGATGGTGCCTTCTCCGTACAAGGTGCAGGGGCTGGCGTGCTTCTCGTTGCTCCCACTGAGGAGCACCTTAAGTACATCATCCAGATGCGTTTCCCTCGGGAGAAGGCTACCAACAATACTTCAGAGTATGAAGGACTCCTTCCCAGGCACAAGATTGCAATAGAACTGGGAATCAAGAAGCTGATCATCTGAGGAGACTCACAACTAGTGGTGAGACAAGTGAACAAGGATTACCAAAGCCCATTGATGGAGGCATATGTTGGGGAAGTGACAAAGTTGGAGGAGAGCTTTGAAGGATTGCAAACAGAGCACGTGGCCCGTGCAGAAAACAGCATTGCTCATCATCTGTCAAAGTGTGCCGCGGAAAAACTCCCTGCAGAACCGGGGACTTTTGTTCTCCATCTGACTCAGTCCTCCGTATCCCTGGCAACAATGCCAGAAAGAGGAGGAAATTGGACTCCGGCAAGCCTCTCCCGACAGAGCCTCCCGAAGCCCCTGACAGAGAGCTTGGCGGGAACAACTCCCCTTCGATCGTTGAGCTGCACCCTCCTACCAGACCACCAGCCCCTGCGGTTGAGTGCGCCCCCACGAATGAGGAGGTGTGATGTAGGGTGGAACCCTAGATGGCCGATCTTTCATGAAAGGAGCGGATCCCGACGTGGAACATGAAGAACACGAGGGGAAACACGAGAGAATTACTCAAACCAACAAGATTCGGTCACACATATGCTAGATCCTCGAAACAGAAAGAGAGATACAAGATCCATGATCAACATAGGAAGATACAAAGGTAACCAGTTATTATCCATGAGGAGGTCTTGAGGGGTCTTCCCATGAAGGGGTCTGGAATACAAGATGGATCTTCTCCAAAGAGGTAACGGTCCCTCGCAATGGAGTAGATCCGGATGGATGAGAGAAGCTCTATCTCACATATGAGCTAACACAACGCTAACCCTAACTAGGAGGAGGTGGAGGAGTATATATAGTCTAGGGCAATGAAGGGGTAAGTGGGGGATACATGGGCCTCGGCCCGATACTCTGCGCACAGACAGACGTCGGATGTCCACTCGGGACCGGTCGTCCGATGGTCACCGGACTTCTACTATTTCCGTTCTGTGAAGGTGGCGCTGGACGTCCGGTCCTGGTCGATCGTCCGCTCCCTGGGAGTTGTGGCCAGTCGTCCGGTCCGGGCCAGACATCCGCTCGCTATAGCCTACGTCGGCTGGGACTTGGGAAGGTTGGGCTTCAGGTGACGGACGTCCGGTGGCTGTATCCCCAATAGTAACTCTTCTTGTCCCTCGTACTTGGTGTCCTCGCCGTCTTGTCCGTTGGATGTAGCTGCTCCATGGCTTCCTCCAAGTACCTGATCACACATAGTGTTTCTGCTTGAGGTAGTAGCCATGTCTCATGTATAGAAAGTGGTAGTTCGGAGAGGAGCGAGTTCACCTTATGTCCAATGTCATATAGTCGAGGTCTCATCTTATGGGGATGATCGTAGGATGCTCCGCATCAAGGTGCCGCTGGTCCTTGTTGCCGAGCCTCAGGCTCCAACCTGGGCACGTCACATCATCCATTTCCTCCAAACAGGAGAACTTCCCGAAGATCAAGAAGAAGCTGACAGAGTAGCCTGGAGGGCCAGTATGTATCAATTCATTGATGACACGCTATACAGAAGAAGGCCCAATGGTGTGAAATTGAAGTGCATTTGCCGGGAAGAAGGAAAGGAACTGTTGGCAGTGATACACAAGGGTATGTGTGGCTCACACATTGGATCAAGGGCCCTAGTTGGAAAAGCCTTCCAGCAAGGATTTTACTGGCCCACGACCCTCCAAGATGCAATCGAGCTAGTCACCAAATGTGAAGCCTGCCATTTCCACTCGAAGAATATCCATCAGCCTGCCCAAGCTCTCTAGATGACCCCTTTATCATGGCCCTTCTCGGTCTGGGGGCTCGACATCTTGTGATAGAGGCGAGGGTGTCCCGATGTTTCGATGAGATAGTTATCGTTTTTTGTGGGAGTCGACCTTGACGATCCGACTACTAACATGCGAGACGTCGCACCTTAGCAATCGCTAAACCAACTTCTGAGGGGTTATTGACCACACTGGTCACAATCAACCTGACCACGAGGGTCTATTTTCCTGCAAGCAAACAAAGAGCAAGCAAGAAACTAAGATTGCAATCTGGATATTGTGAATATAACATGAAAGCTTTATTGATCAAGGTGGGGTTCTGTGACGTCTTTGTCTGGTCGTTGGACACAAAAGAAGTACGCGAAGTTGCAGCTATGGCAAACTTTTAATCTAAACAAAACCCAAAGTCTAAACGACGCCCTAAAGGCAGTATATATGGAGGAAGAGGGGGGAATTTCGTGGCCCTTGGGGAAGGGGTTCGAAACCAACCCTATCTCTTGTTTCCCCACACATACGGACTCTAAAAATAGCCTATACTTATGTATTTCTAAATTACATGGGCATGGCCCAGTAATAAGGTGATGCAACACCTATAATAGCCTCTAGACGAAATTTGTGAAGTGGCATCTTGTATATTTTGTCCAAGACTTCATGCACTCATTACGGTGGCTTCAAAGTTCTGAAATCATCACTTGAAACTCTGTTCTTGTTTCCCTTGCGCATGCCATCATCTCCATGCTTGTTCTTGCTCCAATGTTCATCCTTCTCCCAGCTAGTCCCTTCATTTGTAAGAAAAACAAATGTATCCAATTTAGGCAGCATCATATTCTCATGAACATTAGAATCATTACCAAGAAACGAAAGTACCTGGTAATTTAATTGGCGTGCGCGAGCTCTAGTAATTGGTCCAGTATATGTAACAGTAGGGGCTGTGGGTGTAACAATGGTATTGATGTCCTCATCATCCTCCCCTTCTTGAAATGAAGTCGTCCTCGACGAAAGCTCATCTTCCTCACCCAAATAAGGCTTCAAATCTGCAATGTTAAAAGTGGGCCTAACCCCAAAATCTGCAGGCAGCTCAAGTATATATGCATTATCATTTATTTTCTCTAACACCTTAAAAGGACCATCAGCACGTGGCATTAGCTTTGATTTGCGCAAATCAAGAAATCTATCCTGACGCAAATGTAACCAAACAAGATCTCCAGGTGCAAACACAACATGTTTTCTACCCTTATCTCCAATAAGTATATATTTAGCATTCATACGCTCAATGTTTTCCTTAGTTAACTCATGCATTTTTAAAATCAATTTAGCACGTTGTTTAGCATCAAAATTAACCTTCTCAAAGATGGAAGAGGCAACAAATCAATAGGTGCATGAGGTAGGAAACCATACACAGTTTCAAAACGGCACATCTTAGTAGTAGAATGCAATGAACAATTATAAGCAAATTCAATATGAGGCAAGCATTCTTCCCACATTCTCTTATTATTCTTCAAAACAGCACTAAGCATAGTAGACAATGTTCTACTGACTACTTCGATTTGTCCATCAGTTTGGGGGTGACAAGTAGTACTAAAAAGTAGTTTAGTCCCCAACTTAGCCCTTAAACATCACCAAAAGTGGCTAAGAAATTTAGAATCACGATCTGAAACAATAGTATTTGGCACACCATGCAAGCAAATAATTTCATGATAGAACAAATCAGCAACATTAACAGCATCATCGATTTTATGACATGGTATAAAGCGTGCCATTTTTGAGAATCTATCCACGACAACAAATATGCTATCCCTCCCCTTCTTTGTTTGGGGTAAACCTAAAACAAAGTCCATAGATATATCCTCCCAAGGAACACTAGGTACATGCAAAGGCATATATAAACCATGAGGATTGGGTCGTGACTTAGCTTTTTGACATGTAGTGCAGCGAGCAACAAAACATCAACATCCCGTCTCATCTTTGGCCAAAAGAAATGTGTAGCAAGTACGTCCATCGTCTTATTCACGCCAAAGTGTCCCATTAATCCTACTCCATGCGCCTCCTACAACAACAACGAACAGAGCTAGCTAGAATGCATAGTTTGTTAATCCATCATTAACGACGAACTTGTTCCACGTTCTTCCTTCTTTACAATTCTGCATTACATCTTTAAAATCAACATCATGCACATATTGATCTTTGATGGTCTCCAAACCAAATAGTTTGAAGTCAAGTTGTGAAAGCATAGTATAGCGATGAGACAATGCATCAACAATAACATTTTCTTTACCCTCCTTGTCTATAATGACATAAGGTAAAGTCTCAATCAATTCAAGCCATTTAGCATGTCTACGATTTAGTTTAGCTTGAATTTTAATATGTTTCAAAGATTCATGATCAGAATGTATAAGAAATTCTTTGGGCCATAAATAATGTTGTCATGTTTCTAAAGTCCGAACAAGAGCATATAATTCTTTATCATAAGTAGATAATTCAAACTAGGCCCACTCAGTTTTTCAGAAAAGTATGCAACGGGTATGCCGTCTTGTAATAACACACCTCCTAATCTAATTCCACTAGCATCACATTCAAACTCAAAAGTCTAATTAAAATTAGGAAGTTGGAGTAAAGGAGCATGTGTCAACTTATCTTTCAATACCGTGAAGGCTTCTTCATGTGTGGTACACCAAACAAAAGGCACATCCTTCTTTGTAAGCTCATTTAGAGATGCACCAATGGTGCTGAAATCTCTCACAAAATGCCTATAGAATCCAGCGAGGCCAAGAAAACTCCTCACTTGTGTGACCGTTTTGGGAAGCGGCCAACTGTCAATAGCTTCAATCTTGGCTTTATCAACTTCAATTCCCTATGGAGTAACAACATAGACAAGAAAAGATGCTTGGTCGGTGCAAAAGGTGCACTTCCAAAGGTTACCAAACAAACGTGCATCACGTAGAGCGATAGAAACATCACGTAAATGTTCCAAATGTTCCTCCAAAGATCTGTTATAAATTAGTATATCATCAAAATAGACTACCACAAATCTTCCAATGAAAGAACGTAAAGCTTCGTTCATTAATCTCATGAAAGTACTAGGTGCATTAGTTAACCCAAAAGGCATGACTAACCACTCATATAATCCAAACTTAGTTTCAAATGTTGTTTTCCATTCTTCTTCCAATTTCATATGAATTTGATGGTATCCACTACACAAATCAACTTTGGAGAATATTGTAGAGCCACTCAATTCACCAAGCATGCCATCTAGTCTAGGAATAGGATGACGGTAACGAGTAGTAATATGATTAATGCCTCTACAATCAACACACATACGCGGCATACCATTCTTTTTTGTCACTAGTATAATAGGAACAGCACAAGGACTAAGAGATTCGCGTATATAACCTTTGTCGAGAAGCTCCTATACTTGACTCATAATCTCCTTCATCTCCTCTGGATTGGTACGGTATGGTGCACGGATTGGCAGTGAAGCACCGGGAATTAAGTCAATCTGATGCTCAGTCCCTAGAATAGGTGATAATCCCGGTGGCACGTCTTGTGGAAAAGCGTCAGTGAACTTCTGCAAAATTTTAGTGACAGCAGGAGGCGAAGAGGAAGGTACATCCTCGAAATAAAATAATGCCTTTTTGCACAGAAAGCATAGCAAACAGATTTGTTGAAATCTAGATCATCAAGATCAGATTTGGTGGCAAGTAAACATGCACTTTTCAATTTAATTTCAGAAGCAACACTACATGATTTATTATTAGGAATCATTTGTTGCTCAAATTCTTTTGCCACAATCTGATTTGCACTCTTATTTTTCTCCTGTTTTGGTTTATTAGCTCTATTAATATCATCTTTCAAAAAGGAATCAGGAGTCATAGGAAGCAAAGTAATATGGCTATCCTTATGAACAAGAGTATACTGATTATTTCTACCATGGTGTACATATTTTTTATCAAATTGTGATGGTCTACCAAGTAATAAGGAACATGCTTGCATGGGTACCACATCACAGTCAATATAATCAGCATATGTAGAGATACTAAAATGCACACAAACAGTACGTGTTACCTTAACCTTGTCGCAGTTGTTGAACCATTGGATGTAGTAAGGATGTGGATGTGGTCTTGTGGTGAGAGATAGCTTCTCCAACATCTCCATGCTAGCCAAGTTGTTGCAGCTCCCTCCATCTATGATGACGCTAACAAAACATTCCTTCACAACTCCTTTTGTATGGAACAAATTATGCCTCTGATTTTTCTCAGCTTGTGTGACATGCACACTCAAAACACGTTGAGCAACTAAACATTCATATCTATCAGCACTTTCAGGAGGCATGTACTGTGTCTCATGATCAGAATCATCTCCACCATGTTGTTCACTTGTAATAAGAGCCAAAGTCTCCTCATCATAGTCACTAGAGGACTCATACCCACCATCCCCAGTAGCAATCATCACACGCTTAGATGGGCATTCTCTCACATAATGGCCTCCACCCTTGCAACGACAACAAATAATATCATCTATTTGATTCTATTCTTCAGGTATTCCTTTGAATGACTCATCTTTTCAGGTAAGACAATTTGAAGATCTTCTTAGTCAGCCTATCTGTATTCTTATCCTCTTGTGCGAATCCAATCAGATTTTATAAAGCCAAGGCCTGACAACCATTGTGGGGATCATCTTTTATCGGGAGACATGGCCTGGTTGTTTTTGATCGAGATTCCTAATCAATAGGGCAAAGAGCCCTTCGCATGATCTGGTCCTACCTTTTGTCTATGCTATTTTTTTGTCCCTTCTCAGCTACTGTCCTTACTCCGGATAAATTGGAACACATTGATTCCGTTCGTTCCTGCCCTTCTCTTCAGGCCATAGTGCTTCTGAATTATTTCTATACCCCTTTGATGATGCAGCCTCTGACTCTCGTGGGTAAACTCCAACTTGATTAATTAGAACTTCTCTATCTCAACTGGTGGACCTATCTATATTCTTCTTTTTATGAGATAGCGGTTTGCCATTCTCACGGATTGCTCATATTTATTTACCCCATTGAATAGTTTTTGCCTTGTTTCAGCCCTTCCTTCATCTGAACCTTCCAAGTACTAATCTATCTTTATGGGGAAGACCCTTCATCTGACCTCCGGGCTACCCTGTCAATTGTAAAAAGTAGTTGATGAGGACATCAATACTATTGTTACACCCACAGCCCCTACTGTTACATATACTGGACCAATTACTAGAGCTCGCGCACGCCAATTAAATTACCAGGTACTTTCGTTTCTTGGTAATGATTCTAATGTTCATGAGATTATGATGCTGCCTAAATTGGATACATTTGTTTTGCTTACAAATGAAGGGCCTAGCTTGGAGAAGGATGAACATTGGAGCAAGAACACGCGTGGAGTTGATGGCATGCGCAAGGGGATCAAGAACGGAGTTACAAGTGATGATTTTAGGACTTTGAAGCCGCCATAAGGAGTGCATGAAGCCTTGGACGAAATATACAAGATGCCACTTCATAATATTAGTCCATAGGCTATTCTAGGTGTTGCGTCACCTTATTAATGACAAGTGATGATTTCAGGACTTTGAAGCCGCCATAAGGAGTGCATGAAGCCTTGGACGAAATATACAAGATGCCACTTCATAATATTAGTCCATAGGCTATTCTAGGTGTTGCGTCACCTTATTAATGGGCCAGTGATGAGGACATCAATACCATTGTTACACACACAGCCCCTACTGTTACATATACTGGACCAATTACTAGAGCTCGCGCACGCCAATTAAATTACCAGGTACTTTCGTTTCTTGGTAATGATTCTAATGTTCATGAGATTATGATGCTGCCTAAATTGGATACATTTGTTTTGCTTACAAATGACGGGCCTAGCTTGGAGAAGGATGAACATTGGAGCAAGAACACGCATGGAGTTGATGGCATGCACAAAGGGATCAAGAACGGAGTTACAAATGATGATTTCAGGACCTTGAAGCCACCATAAGGAGTGCATGAAGCATTGGACGAAATATACAAGATGCCACTTCATAATATTCGTCCATATGCTATTCTAGGTGTGCGTCACCTTATTAATGGGCCAGGCCCATGTAATTTCGAAATACTTAAGTATAGGCTATTTTTAGAGTCCGTATGTGTGGGGAAACAAGAGTTAGGGTTGGTTTCGGACCCCACCCTCAAGGGCCATGAAATTCCCCCCTCTTCCTCCATATATACAGCCCTTAGGGCGTTGTTTAGACTTTGGGTTTTGTTTAGATTAAAGGTTCGCCATAGCTGCAACTTCGCGTACTTCGTTTGTGTCCAACGACCAGACCAAGACGTCACAGTACCCCACCTTGATCAATAAAGCTTTCATCTTATATTCGCAATATCTCGATTGCAATCTCAGTTTCTTGCTTGTTCTTCGTTTGCTCGCAGGAAACAGACCCTCGTGGTCAGGTTGATCGTGCTCCGGCGTGGTCAATAACCCTTGGAAGTTGGTTTAGCGATTGCTAAGGCGCGACGTCTCGCACGTTCGTAGTCGGATCGTCAAGGTCGACTCCCACAGAAAACGATAGCCACCATCTCATCGAAACATCGGGACACCTTAGCCTTTATCAGCCAGGCCCATGTAATTTCGAAATACTTAAGTATAGGCTATTTTTATAGTCCGTATGTGTGGGGAAACAAGAGTTAGGGTTGGTTTCGGACCCCACCCTCAAGGGCCACGAAATTCCCCCCTCTTCCTCCATATATACAGCCCTTAGGGCGTCGTTTAGACTTTGGGTTTTGTTTAGATTAAAAGTTCGCCATAGCTGCAACTTCGCGTACTTCGTTTGTGTCCAACGACCAGACCAAGACGTCACAGAACCCCACCTTGATCAATAAAGCTTTCATCTTATATTCGCAATATCCAGATTGCAATCTCAGTTTCTTGCTTGTTCTTCGTTTGCTCGCAGGAAACAGGCCCTCGTGGTCAGGTTGATCGTGCTCCGGCGTGGTCAATAACCCCTCGGAAGTTGGTTTAGCGATTGCTAAGGCGCGACGTCTCGCACGTTCGTAGTCGGATCGTCAAGGTCGACTCCCACAGAAAACGATAGCCACCATCTCATCGAAACATCGGGACACCTTAGCCTCTATCAAGTGGTATCAGATTTCCAGGTTGCTCGGTGAGATTTTACAGTTTTTCGTAGATTAGATCGAGTCTGTTCTTCTTACCTACAGTCCACGAAAAAGCCACACAAAAAAAATTAGGGTTAGTTCATCATATCCGAACCAATCTGAGCCTTTGCATAATCTTTTTAGGGTTTTTGCTTTGTTGAATTTGCGGTTGCATCGTCGTGTCAAGTTGCTGGTCTTAGAGTCTAGTCTTTTAGAGTTTCGAGTTCTGGTCATAAGTTGTCACGCCGCCGCCGCACCATCATCATCGCCCATCTATCACTTCTGCTTATCCGCCACCGCTCTGAATCCTTATCCATATACCACTACCAATCCGTATCCATATACCACCATCAATCTCTATCCATATACCACCACCGCTACCATATACCACAACCATATATCCACCACCAATCCGAGTTCTTCTCATATTAGGTTTGTTCTTGAGATCAATCTCAATTCCGATTCGTGTTTCCTTGCCTGCGTAGGTCTCGGAAAAAAAAAGTCTGCAGACCCCCGGGCAGTTTTTAGGCCAAAATTTTCTCGGGCAAAATTTTTTTTCCCTATCCTATTTTTAGGCTTTTCTGAGTCTTTTGAGCCACGTGCCATCATAGTGATTTTTTGTCGCACTTTTTCGTCGTCGCTGCCCTGATTTCCGAAAAAAAAAGTGAAAAAAAAATTTTCATGCCCATCCTATCAGTTTGACGAGGGAAGAGTTTTGAGACACTCGCCATTATAGTAATTTTTCGCAAAAAAAAAGAGGAGCGCAAAAAAAAAGGGGAGCGCAAAAAAAAAGCGAAAAAAAAAAGTTCCAGAGTGTGCTTTTCCCTTATTTACGTGCAGCGCCGTGATTTTGTTAGTGTTCTAGGCTCGCGTCTCTAGCACGGTCTAGCCTAGGACCAGCACAGTACCGTCGTTGAGCGTTTATTCAACTTTGCATCTCTGAATTGATTATTGCTGACCCTTTTTGCTACCATACTATAAGCCTTCCCAGCTCCACATACCTCTACGTCGTGCGTTTGACTCTCCCTGGCCATCGCTCTATCCAAGCTTTTGAGAGTTTTGACTACAACGGTTGCCGATCACCGCCTGCTGCTGGGTAAGAACTGGTAAGAATTTGAGATTTGCTTGACGGATTTGTGACGCCCGCCACCACCACCTCTTGTTAGTATTCTGTAGGATCATATTCTTGTGTGTTTTCTATTGTTGCTAACCATGGCAGGATCACAAGCCGACGAGACTGACTGGGAGAACATGACGAATCAGGAGTTGCATGATAAATTTCAGCAAATGATGAATGGACAGGTGCAGGATGTGCTAAACAGATTTGAAGAGGCCATGGAGAAGATAGATGACATGGAGAAGACGTTCGAAACAAAGCTCGATGACAGGTTTAATGAATTGCTCGCGTGTCTTCCACCACCACCACCGGCTGCACCTAACGCACCTCTACAACAACAACAACGACGACTACCTACACATCGTGAAACAGCCCTCCGCCGAGCGAGCCGTCTCCCTCTTGCACCTGGCCAAACTGTTGGTGCTGCTGTTGCTACTTCTGTGGCTCCTGCTGCTGATGCGGAGGAGGATGATTTTGCTGGCGATTACGAGGATGAGGTTGATCAAAATCAGAACTACGTGCCAACACCAGCACAGCAACCATCAGGTCGTCCACATGCAAATAATGGCAATGGTAGGGCTCACCCTCAGGTACGAGATCATGACCATCTCCCTAAACTAAAATTGAATATTCCACCATTTGAGGGTAGATATGTTCCTGATATATATCTTACTTGGGAGTTAGAAACTGAACAACGATTTACATGTTTACAATATCCCGAGGAGAGACGTGTTCCTGCTGCTGTTTGTGCATTCACTAGTTTTGCATGTGTTTGGTGGTCTGAGCATTGTAGATTATATCCCATTCCTGCTACTTGGGCTGCTTTGAAAACTGTTATGCGTACTCGTTGGGTTCCACCATATTATCAACCCAGACTAATGGACAAACTGAAGTAGTCCATAGAACAATGTCTACTATGCTTATGGCTGTTTTGAAGAATAATAAGAAAATATGGGAAGAATGCTTGCCCCGTATTGAATTTGCTTATAATAGTTCATTGCATTCTACAACTAAGATCTGCACTTTTGAAATTGTGTATGGTTTCCTACTCTCGTGCACCTATTGATTGTTGCCTCTTCATCTTCGGAGAAGGTAATTTGATGCTAAAGAACGCTGAATTGATTTAAAAATGCATGAGTTAACTAAGAAAACATTGAGCGTATGAATGCTAATATAAACTTGCTGGAGATAAGGTAAAAAACATGTGTGTTTGCACCTGAGATCTTGTTGGTCACATTTGCGTAAGGATAGATTTCCTATTTTGCACAAATCAAAGCTAATGCCACGTGCTGATGGTCCTTTTAAGGTGTTAGAGAAAATAAATGATAATGCATATAAACTTGAGCTGTGTGCAGATTTTGGGGTTAGTCCCACTTTTAACATTGCAGATTTGAAGCCTTATTTGGGTGAGGACGATGAACTTTCATCGAGGACGACTTCATTTCAAGAAGGGGAGGATGATGAGGACATCAATACCATTGTTACACCCACAGCCCCTACTGCTATACATATACTGGACCAATTACTAGAGCTCGCGCACGCCAATTGAATACCAGGTACTTTCGTTTCTTGGTAACGATTCTAATGTTCATGAGAATATGATGCTGCCTAAATTGGATACATTTGTCTTGCTTACAAATGAAGGGCCTAGCTTAGACAAGAAAGATGAACCTTGGAACAAGTTCAAGCGTGGAGATGATGGCATGCGCAAGGGGATCCAGAACGGAGTTACAAGTGATGATTTCAGGACTTTGAAGCACCCTAAGGAGTGCATGAAGCCTTAGACGAAATATACAAGATGCCACTTCATAAATTTTGTCCAGAGGCTATTTTAGGTGCTGCGTCACCTTATTATTGGGCCAGGCCCATGTATTTTCGAAATACTTAAGTATAGGCTGTTTTTAGAGTCCGTATGTGTGGGGAAACAAGAGTTAGGGTTGGTTTCGGACCCCTCTTCCAAGGGCCACGAAATTCCCCCCTCTTCCTTCATATATACAGCCCTTAGGGCGTCGTTTAGACTTGGGTTTTGTTTAGATTAAAAGTTCGCCATAGCTGCAACTTCGCGTACTCGTTTGTGTCAACGACCAGACCAAGACGTCACAGAACCCCACCTGATCAATAAAGCTTCATCTTATATCGCAAATATCCAGATTGCATCTCAGATTCTTTTGCTTGTTCTTCGTTTGCTTCGCAGAAACAGGCCCTCGTGTCAGGTGATCGTGCTCCGACGTGGTCAATAACCCCTCGGAAGTTGGTTTAGCGATGCTAAGGCGCGACGTCTCGCACGGTTCGTAGTCGGATCGTTCAAGGGTCGACTCCCACAGAAACGATAGCCACCATCTCATCGAAACATCGGGACACCTTTGCCTCTATCAGAAAAAAAGAGAAAAAAAGTCAGAGAAAAAAAGGAGAGAAAGAAAAAAAAAGTGTGAGGAAAAAAAATAAAAAAAAACAAAATTCGGATCTTTTTAGACTCAATCTCGTAGTTGAATTCGGATTGGAATCTGTTTTGTGCACTGTTCAGTAAAATAGGCATAACTTCCTCATACGAAGTCCATTTTGCCTCCGTGAGTACTCAAACGAAAGCTAGCGACGAGCCGCATCTAAATAGTTGAAGAAGCTAGTTCAATATTTGGCACCTCAAAATCGGCTTTTAAATAGGTATTTTTGCCCTCCGAAGTTCATGAACACAGCTTATTCCAGTTTTTCAGGCCAGTTTTCAAATTTTTTGACTCCTCATATCAACTCGGAATTGAGTGATTCCTTTTGTGTTTGAAAGCTTGAGTCAATACCATTCTTGAAAAAGAAAATCAAAAAATCGGCACAAATTTTTTCAGACGAAAGTTGGAGACAAAGTTGTTGATATATCCTTCTTGGCTGTTGTTTCACACCATTATCTTTACTGCCGTTGTGATCTTCACTTATATCTTGCTGTCCAGAGCTACTTAGTATCCTTCATTGATGCTAGTTGTGCTACGACGTGACCTCAGTAGTGTTCTAGGCTCGCGTCTCTAGTTCGGTCTAGCCTAGGACCAGCATAGTACCGTCGTTGAGCGTTTATTCAACATTGCATCTCTGAATTGATTATTGCTAATCTTTTGCTACCATATATAGCCAACCCAGCTCCACATATTTCTACACCGTGTATACGTACGTTCCCCTGGCAATCGCTTTACACAATCTTCAGAGTTATTTGACACCGCTGGTTGCCTGTCACCACCTGCTGCTTGGTAAGAACTTGTAAGATATTGATATTTGCTTTACTGTGAGCGCTTTACCACCACACCCTAGTAGTTCATAGGAACATTATTCTTGAATTTTGTTTCTTGTTTCTACTAATCATGACAGGTTCCGAAGATAGAAGTTCTTGGACGACGGACACATCTTCACCATCACGAGAGTTGGGACAACACACACAAGCACATGGTCAGGTTATCTTTTTACCGTCATTTGAGGGTAGATTTAATCCTACTACTTATCTAGCTTGGGAGCTTGAAGTAGAACAAGTTTTTAGTCACCATGACTTTTCTGAACTTGAGCGAGTGCGAGCAGCCACTAGAGCATTTACTGATTTTGCTTCTGTTTGGTGGAGTGTACATTGTAAGAAAAACATTGATAACCAACCCACAACTTGGAAAGTTTTGAAAGCTGTAATGAGACAACAATTTTTCCCTCCTTATTATCGTCGTGAATTGCTTCGCAAATTTGAACAATTTAAACAAGGCAACAACACTGTTCATGCTTACTACCAAGAGTTCAAATCTTATATGCATCATTGTGACATAGAAGAATCTGAGAATGATACAATGAATAGATTTTTTGGTGGTTTGAACCATAATATTCAGGCAAGATTTCAGTATATTCCTCGTTGCATTACTGGTATGTATGTCCGTGCCTGTACCTTTGAGAGACAGATACAGGAGGATGCATTAGGTGACTACAACAACTATTATTCCAATTCATGCTCACCACCGCCGGTGGGTTCCTCCATCATTGCACCTCGGATTATGAGCGTGGCATCATCTCAATGGTATGGTACATTGTCAACGTCCGTATCTACATCAGCTACATCTTTGCCACAAGGTAACAGTAAAGGTATTGATGATATAACTTCACATGAGAATGATGCATGCCTAGTTAACTTGAATGCGTCATGTACTGAGTTACCTGTTGATTTGAGCACACCACCTATTTTAGAGAATCTTGTTACTGTCATGAATGCATCATGTGATCAAACAACTGAAATATCAACAATTTTGAGTGCACCCATTGAATTAACTGTTGATGCAAAAGAACTAATGTTTAATCATTTTGATATGGCCTCCAATCTTGGTGATGACTCTGTGTCCAATGACTTATTGCATGTTTGCTTATTTAAGCATGTTGTAGCATGTAAATTTGATGCAAGTAAGGTTTATTCACCAGTTGGGATGGTTTAATGATGAACATTGCGAATATTTTGAAATGAATAAGAGCTTCACTTATATGTGCAAACTGAGTTCTAATATTTTCATGCCTTCTACTTCTTGTGATAATTTTTTGGCTTTAGTTTTTATGAACTATGAAAGTTACTCATGTATACATGTGTCATACGTGCAAAAATCAAAGGAAGTTAAACTGGATGACATATACATATACAACATGTACACCTTGTCTCTTTTGTTAGCCACATTTTAGATTAAGCAACGCCGAGGACGGCTTTGTTTTCAAAAAGGGGAGGATGATGAGGACATGACTACCTTGGATACGACCAAAAATATTGCATACATGCATATTTGTCAGGTGATTTCTAATGCAAACTATTCAATAATCTATTTATGTTATCCAGAACAAAAATACTTCACACACTTTTGTGTTTTGTCTAATTGCAGGTGTATGGGACATTTGTACAATCCACATATGAAGATAAGGGAAAAGTGATAGAGGCGAGGGTCCCGATCTTTCAATGAGATGATAACTATCGATTTGGTGGAGACGATTTTGACGATCCGACTACAAACGTGCACGACGTTGCGCCTTAGCAATCGCTAAACCAACTCCAGGAGGTTATTGACCACGCTGGAGCACGATCAACCTGACCACGAAGGTCTATTCCTGCAAGCAACCGAAGAACAAGCAAGAATATGATTAAGCAATCTGAATATTGCGAGTATGGATGAAGTATTTATAAAAGTGGGGTTTCATAAGCGGTCTTGGTCTGGTCGTTGGACACAAACGAAGTACACGAAGTTGCAGCGATGGCTAACTTTTAACTAAAACCCAAGTCTAAACGAAGCCTTAAGGGCTATATATATAGGGAAAAGAGAGGGGATTTTGTCCACCCTTGGCAAGGTGGGACTAAAACACCTCCTAAGTCCTTTCCCCTATAATATGGACTCTAAAAATAGATTACATGGGCCTGGCCCAAAATAAGGTGGCGCAACACCAATAATAAGCTATGGAGGAAATTTATGAAAGGCCATCTTGTATATTTCGTCCATCTTCTTGTATGTCATCATGGTGGCTTCAAAGTCCAGAAATCTCCACTTGAACCTCCGTTCTTGTTCTCTTTGCACGCACCTTCATCTCCGTGCTTGACCATGCTCCAATGTTCATCCTTCTTGTCCGTGCTAGGCCCTTCAATTGCAAGCAACACAAATGTATCTAAGTTAGGCAGCATCATATTCTCATGAACACTAGAAACATTACCAAGAAACGAAAGTACCTGATAATTTAATTGGCGTATCTGAGCTCTAGCAACTGTTCCAAGAGGTAAAACAACAGGGGATATGGGTGTAACTATGGTAGCCATGTCCTCATCAAAAAGGAGAAGTTTAGGCTGTGTTCACAAAAGTCCTCTCACGTCACTTTTGGGCCAAGAGAAGATAGAGTCCAAGTCTCTCACGTTCTGGATTCAGATTCGGACTGCACAGACATACCTGACTCAAAACGCCAACAACTTTTTCATACGGACTCCGAATTGGGTGATTCTTTTTTTGTTGGAAACTAGATTTCGTGCTCTTTCCAACCCAATTGGATTCACCTTCAAATTCGTCCGGAGCGTTGAGTTACGGACGAAACAATCTGACGTTGCAGCAGAATCCGAGTCAAACTACAAGCCCAAAGGTGTTGCATCACCTCCACTTGGGCCCATGAGCCTTGTACGACCTAGGGTTAGTTTTAGGCTGCCTTGGGACGTCCTCCCACCTCCTTGGCCGCCACCCCTTGCTCCTATATAAGTAGATCCATCTAGTAGTTTTTTCCTTGGGATTTGTTTAGTTAAAAGTTAGCCATTGCAACTTCGTGTACTTCGTTTGTGTCCAACGACCAGACCAAGACCGCTTCCGGATCCCCACCTTTATCAATACTTCATCTATATTCGCAATATTCAGATTGCATTATCATATTCTTGCTTGTTCTTCGATTGCGTGCAGGAATAGACCTTCGTGGTCAGGCTGATCGTGCTTCCAGCATCGTCAGTAACCTCGGGAGATTGGTTTAGCGATTGCTAAGCGCAACGTCGTGCAGGTTTGTAGTCGGATCGTCAAAGTCGTCTCCACCAAATCGATATTTATCATCTCATTGAAAGATCGGGACCCTCGCCTCTATCAAATCCTAATCTCGAAATACGCCAACCCAACAAATAACTTCGAAGACACATGTAGAGCACCTTAATAATCACCCAGTTACGTTCTGACGTTTGGTAGCACACAAAGTGTTCATCCGGTAAACGGGAGTTGCATAATCTCATAGTCATAGGAACATGTATAAGTCACTAAGAAAGCAATAGCAACATACTAAACGATCGAGTGCTAAGCTAACGGAATCGGTCAAGTCAATCACATCATTCTCCTAATGATGTGATCTTGTTAATCAAATGACACCTCATGTCCATGGCTAGGAAACATAACCATCTTTGATCAACGAGCTAGTCAAGTGGAGGCATACTAGTGACACTTGATACGTCTCCAACGTATCTAACTTTTCCAAATACTTTTGCCTTTGTTTTGGACTCTAACTTGTATGATTTGAATGGAACTAACCCGGACTGACGCTCTTTTCAGCAGAATTGCCACGATCTTGTTTTATGTGCAGAAAACAGAAGTTCTCAGAATGACCTGAAACTCCACGGGATATCTTACAATAAATAATAAAAAATCCTCGCTAAAGATGAAGACCAGGGGGCTCACACCCTTCTCACGAGGGTGGGGGCGCCCCCCTAGAGCGCGCCCCCTACCTCGTGGGCCCCCTGGAAGCCCCCCGACTCCAACTCCAACTCTATATAACTGCTTTCGGGGAGAAAAATATAGGAGAGAAGAAATCATCGCGTTTTACGATACGGAGCCGCCGCCAAGCCCTAAAACCTCTCCGGAGGGCTGATCTGGAGTCCGTTTGGGGCTCCGGAGAGGGGGATTCGTCGCCGGCGTCATCATCAACCATCCTCCATCACCAATTTCATGATGCTCACCGCCGTGCGTGAGTAATTCCATCGTAGGCTTGCTGGATGGTGATGAGTTGGATGAGATTCACCATGTAATCGAGTTAGTTTTGTTAGGGTTTGATCCCTAGTATCCACTATGTTCTGAGAATGATGTTGCTATGACTTTGCTATGCTTAATGCTTGTCACTAGGGTCCGAGTGCCATGATTTCAGATCTGAACCTATTATGTTTTCATGAATATATGAGAGTTCTAGATCCTATCTTGCAAGTCTATAGTCACCTATTATGTGTTATGATCCGTTAACCCCGAGGTGACAATAATCGGGATACTTACCAGTGATGACCGTAGTTTGAGGAGTTCATGTATTCACTATGTGCTAATGCTTTGTTCCGGTTCTCTATTAAAAGGAGGCCTTAATATCCCTTAGTTTCCATTAGGACCCCGCTGCCATGGGAGGGTAGGACAAAAGATGTCATGCAAGGTCTTTTCCATAAGCACGTATGACTATATTCGGAATACATTCCTACATTACATTGACGAATTGGAGCTAGTTCTGTGTCACCCTATATTATGACTGTTACATGATGAACCACATCTGGCATAATTATCCATCATTGACCCGATGCCTATGAGCTTTCCATATACTGGTTTACGCTTATTTACTTTCCCGTTGCTATTGTTACAATCACTACAAAATACCAAAAACATTACTTTGCTTTCATTACTCTTTTGTTACCGTTACCATCACTATCATATTACTTTGCTACTAAACACTTTGCTGCGGATACTAAGTTTCCAGGTGTGGTTGAATTGACAACTCAGCTGCTAATACTTGAGAATATTCTTTGGCTCCCCTTGTGTTGAATCAATAAATTTGGGTTGAATACTCTACCCTCGAAAGCTGTTGTGATCCCCTATACTTGTGGGTTATCAAGACTAATTTCTGGCGCCGTTGCCGGGGAGCATAGCTCTATTCTTTGAGTCACTTGGGATTTATATCTGCTGGACACTATGAAGAACTTGAGAGATCCAAAAACCAAGATCTATCCCTCAACTACGAGGGGAGGTAAGGAACTTCCATCTAGCCCTGCACTTGATTCACCTTCTGTTGTGAGTAAAGCTTGTGACACCTACACCTGCTTCTGCTATTCGTTCTGATATATCGCATGTTATTGATGATGCTACTTCTGCTATGCATGATACTTATGATGAAACTACCTCTATGCCTGATACTACTATGCCACTTAGTGATTTTCTAGAGGAACGACTTGCTAGGGCTAGAGAGATTGAAAATATTGAATTTGATTATGAAGATGAAAGTGATGATGAAGAATCACTTGTTATTCCTGAGGGTTATTTATTTGATCAAGATGCTTCTTTAGGTATTTTAGCCTGCAAAGATAGATATGAACTCAAAAGGTTATTAGCTAAATGGAATAAGCAATCTCCAAATGCTAGGATGATACCTGACCTTGCTTTTGCTACTTCACCTATATGTGTTGCTGATAAGGATTATGAATTCTCTGTTGATCCTGATAAAATTACTTTGGTTGAATCTGATCCTTTTCATAGCTATGAATCTGAAACTGTCGTGGCACAACTTACTAAATTAAATGATATAGCCACCCTGTTCACTAATGATGAGAGATCTCGCTACTTTTATATCCTTAAAATATTTCCATTCTCATTAAAGGGTGATGCTAAGATATGGTCTAATTCTCTTGATCCTGGTTGTGTGCGTAGTCCCCAGGATATGATTTACTACTTTTTTGCTAAATATTTCCCTGCTCATAAGAAACAAGCTGCTTTAAAGGAAATATACAACTTTGTGCAAATTAAAGAAGAGAGTCTCCCACAAGCTTGGGGAGGCTTCTCAAGTTACTTAATGCTTTGCCTGATCATCCTCTTAAGAAAAATGAAATACTTGATATATTTTATAATGGACTAACCGATGCTTCCAGAGATTACCCGGATAGTTGTGCTGGTTCTCTTTTCAGGGAAAGAACACCAGAGGAAGCTGAAATCTTATTGAATAATATGTTGACAAAAGAAAATAATTGGGCACCTCTTGAGCCACCTCCTGAGCCAGCTCCTGCTCCAATTAATGATCCTATTCCTAAACCAACTCCGAAGAAGAGAGGTGTTCTATTTCTCAGTCCTGAAGATATGCAAGAGGCAAAGAAATCTAGGAAAGAAAAAAGGTATTAAAGCTGAAGATGTTAAGAATTTACCTCCTATTGAAGAAATACATGGTCTTAATTTACCGCCTGATGAAGAAATATATGATCTTAATCCTTTATTTATTGAAGAAACTCCAGACCTTGATAACTCGACACAGGTAGTAAAGGTAACTTCTCTCTATAGATATGATAAAGCTGAAATCCCTCCTACTAAAATTGCTAGTCAATGCTTGGATGAGTTTGATAATTTTATGTTTAAGCAAGAAGACTTCAATGCTTATTTTGGTAGACAATTAAAACAAGATGCTGATATGATTAAATACTTGGGTGATTATATGGCTAATATTAGAGGTGAACTTAAACTTGTTAGCAAACATGCTTCTATGGTTACCACTCAAGTAGAACAAGTACTTAAAGCTCAAAAAGAATTGCTCAATGAGATGAATAGTAAGAAAAATGATTATGATGTTAAAGTGGCTACTAGAACTGGTAGAATTACTCAGGAACCTTTGTATCCTGAAGGCCACCCTAAGAGAATTGAGCAAGATTCTCAGAGAAATAAAATTGATGCACCTAGTTCTTCTAAAAAGAAGAAAAAGAAAAATGATAGAACTATGCAAACTTCTAGTGAACCTATTGCTGAATCACCTGATAATCCAAATAATATCTCTATGTCTGATGCTGAAACACAATCTGGTAATGAACATGAACCTAATGAAAATGTTAATGATGATTTTCATATTAATGCTCAACCTAGTAATGATAATGATGTAGAAATTGAACCTGCTGTTGATCTTGATAACCCACAATCAAAGAATCAACGTTATGATAAGAAAGACTTTGTTGCTAGGAAACATGGTAAAGAAAGAGAACCTTGGGTTCATAAACCCATGCCTTTTCCTCCCAAACCATCCAGGAAAAAGGATGATGAGGATTTTGAGCGCTTTGCTGAAATGATTAGACCTATATTTTTGCGTATGCGATTGACTGATATACTCAAAACAAATCCTTATGCTAAGTACATGAAAGATATTATTACAAATAAAAGAAAGATACCGGAAGCTGAAATTTCCACGATGCTTGCTAATTATACTTTTAAGGGTGGAATACCAAAGAAACTTGGAGATCCAGGAGTACCTACTATACCATGCTCCATTAAAAGAAATTATGTTAAAACTGCTTTATGTGATCTTGGAGCCGGTGTTAGTGTTATGCCTCTCTCTTTATATCGTAGACTTGATTTGAATAAGTTGACACCGACTGAAATATCTTTGCAAATGGCTGATAAATCAACTGCTATACCTGTCAGTATTTGTGAGGATGTGCTTGTTGTGGTTGCAAACGTCACTATTTTAACGGACTTTGTTATTCTTGATATTCCCGAGGACGATAGTATGTCTATTATTCTTGGAAGACCTTTTCTTGATACTGCAGGGGCTGTTATTGATTGCAACAAAGGCAATGTCACTTTTCATGTTAATGGTAATGAGCATATGGTACACTTTCTGAGGAAACAACCTCAAGTTCATAGTATCAATTCTATCGGAAAAATTACATCGATTATATTTGGAGGTTTTGAATTTCCTCTTCCTGCTGTCAAGAAGAAATATGATATACTTATTATTGGGGATGTGCATATCCCTGTTGAGGTAATCTAGTGTTATTCGAAATTTCTCCGGTTTCATGTTAATCGGAATGGGTTTGTTAACAAGACTTGATCAACCTTGCTAGTGGATTCCTTTTGACGAGCATGAGATGGATGAAACTAGAAGCACAACCCTCTGTACCCTTTATATACTTTCTGTTATTTAGTTGAATTAAAACAAAATAAATAATTTTCTGTCTGTTATCTGATTATCCGTGCAATATAAAAATACCTCAAAAATAAAAGTTCTCCAAATGCCCTGAAAATTAAATATGATTTTTTATAGAATATTTGAGGATTTATGGAACAAAGAACACACGAGGGGGGCCAACCACCTTGCCACAAGGGTGGAGGGCGCGCCCACCCCCCTAGGGCGCGCCCCTGCCTCATGGGCCCACGGTGGCCCTCCTCCACTTATTATTCCAGCCACACACTTCATCTTCCTCCCCCAAACACGAAAAACCAACTCAAACCCGAGTCCAAGCTCGTTTTGCTGCCATTTTCGATCTCCTTGCTCAAAGCACCTCTCACAAAACTGCTTGGGGAGATTGTTCCTTGGTATGTGACTCCTCCATTGGTCCAATTAGTTTTTGTTCTAGTGCTTTATTCATTGCAAATTTGTGTTGCTTAGGTGACCCTGGTCTTGAGCTTGCATGTCAAATTTATATGGTCAAAAGTAGTTTTGATGCATGATATAGGCTCTAGGCACTTGTAGGAGTAGTTGCTATCAATATTATTGAGTTTGGTTTACTTTTATTTTGAAGTTACTAAAAAAATTCAGAATTTTTCAGAGGAAGAAATATGCTTAGGAAAATGTTCCAAGGTGGTTCTTCAAAGAAGCAAGGACCCAGGCTTGCAATGCATGATGCTGACGAAGAGCCACCAAGAGACGCTCCAGTGCGTCCTTGTGAGTGGCCTTCTGAAAATTTTATGGATCAAGCGGGAAATAAAGAAGAATTTAGCGCATATTTGCGTAATGCCGATCTTGAGGACTTTGTGGCAAACAAATTCCCCCAGTATCATGAGTTCACAAGCTCTTTTGTGAGGAGGTTTGAGTATTCATCTTCACGTAATTCTCCTTCAGTCATGTTTGATCTTTATGATAAATCTTATACCATGGACCTAGAGGATTTCAGTCTTACTTGCAAACTTCCACAATGGGGTAGTGTTAGGGATCCCCCTAAATCTGAATTTAGAAACTTTCTTGCTAGTATAACTATAGGGGAATCCAGAGATATAACGCAAGCTACCATAGGGAGCATTCACTTTCCTGCTATACATTATTTTGCTCTCTTCATAGGTAGGTGCATAAATGCTAAGGATGAAGTATGTCACATGTGTGTCCCTGACCTTAGCATTCTCAGGAGTGCTGTGTCAGGAGACCAATCTTATCATATGGGAGCCATTGTAGCTCGTAGGTTGCATCATAATAGACATAATGGAAATTTCTTTGGAGGAATTTATGCAACCCGCTTAGCCAAATTTCTTGAGATAGACGTTCGTGAAGGAGACATGGAGTTGCCTCCTATTTATTTATATTTTGATCCCACCATTTTGTCGAGAGGAACGAATCACCTCTCTAGTACCGACTAATCTTTGACAGACGCCGTGCTGTGCATATTACTCTCCCTGCTCCTGCTTTCTTTGATTATCAGGCAAGAGGAGGATATACTATTACCAAAGAGGAGGCAGATGAGTACGAGAGGAGAGCGGAGGCCGCTCGTCGCCACACTGCAGCTCAGGAGGCGATAGCCGCTGCATCTCAGTACGACCCCAACTATTATTATGGATATCAGCCAGGTCAGTCGTGACCATAGACCAACTTAGGCCAAAAGCCCAAGCTTGGGGGAGTACGTATTTCTCACCGACATTACATTTATGTTCACACACACTCATTGCTAGATGTTGGTGCTCATACTTTTTCATTGTATCATCCATGCTAGTTTATTTTCTTTTATGCTTTCTTCTTGTGTGTTTGTTAAACCTTAAGAAAAAAACCAAAAAAAATTTAGTTGTAGCTTTTAATTAATTTACTTTCCATGCTGTAGTAGTAATTAAAAACAAAACCCAAAAATATTTCTTGTTCTTCTTTTGCTTGTTGGGAGCTTTCCCGTGTAAATAGTTTTATTTCTTTTCTTTTCTTTGGGGACCAGTAGGAGAAGACCTTGATTAAATTGTTGAAGTGGCTCGTATATGCATTATTGTTTATCTGACAAAAGAGCCCATATTGCCTTGTCTTCTCCTGTTTATTGAATGCTTGCAGATTCCAGCAAATTGTTGAAGTGGCTCGTATATGCATTATTGTTTATCTGACAAAAGAGCCCATATTGCCTTGTCTTCTCCTGTTTATTGAATGCTTGCAGATTCCAGCTTAGTCCAATGCACGTGCACTCTTATTATTATTCACATCGTTCGGTCGTGCAAGTGAAAGGCAATTATGATGATATATGATGGCCTGACTGAGATGAGAAAAGCTGGTATGAACTCGACCTCTTTTGTTTTTGTAAATATGATGAGTTCATCGTTCTTGATTCAGCTTGTTATGAATAAACATATTTGCAATGACAATTAGAGATCATAGTTGCTTGTGCCATGCTTGAATAGCTATGAGTTATAATGATTTACCTTGCGTGCCAACATGCTATTAAAATGGTTATGATGTGGTATGATAGGGTGGTATCCTCCTCTGAATGTTTTAAGTGACTTGACTTGGCACATGTTCGCGCATGTAGTTGAAACAAATCAACATAGCCTTCACGATATTTATGTTCATGGTGGATTATATCCTACTCATGCTTGCATCCAATGTTTATTAATTTTAATGCATGTACATGGTTGTTGTCGCTCTCTAGTTGGTCGCTTCCTAGTCTTTTGCTAGCCTTCACCTACACTAAGCGTCAATAGTGCTTGTGCATCCAAACTCCTTAAACCCAAAAGTTATCCCACATGAGTCCACTATACCTTCCTATATGCGGTATCTAACTGCCGTTCCAAGTAAATTTGTATGTGTCAAACTCTAAACCTTCAAATAATCATCCTGTTTTGTATGCTCGAATAGCTCATGTATCAACTAGGGCTATCTGTATCTTCCATGTTAGGCGGGTTATTCTCAAGAGGAGTGGACTCCGCTCCTCACTCACGAGATAAAGGGCTGGTCACCGGGATGCCCAGTCCCATACTTTATGCAAACTAAATCAAAATAATTGCAAACAAAACTCCCCCTGGGACCTGATGTATGTTGGAGGCACTCGTTGTTTTGAGCAAGCCATGGATTGATGTTTGTTGGTGGAGGGGGAGTATAAACTTTACCATTCTGTTTGGGAACCGCCTATAATGTGTGTAGAATGGAAGATATCGCCGTCTCTTGGTTGTTACGTTGACAATGAAAGTATACTGCTCAAAATTTTATTCACCTCTATTTTAAAACCGAGCTCTGGCACCTCTACAAATCCCTGCTTCCCTCTGCGAAGGGCCTATCTATTTACTTTTATGTTGAGTCATCACCCTCTTATTAAAAAGCACTAGCTGGAGAGTGCAGCTGTCATTTGCATTCATTACTGTTAATTTATATTGGGTGTGACTATGATTGGATCTCTTTTACCATGAATTACAATGTCTAGTCAGTCCTTGATCTTTAAAGGTGCTCTGCATTTATGTTTTGCGGTCTTAGAAAGGGCTAGCGAGATACCATCTTGTTATATCATATTATGATTGTTTTGAGAAAGTGTTGTCATCCGAGATTTATTATTATGGCTTGCTAGTTGACTATGTTATTGATATGAGTAATCATGAGACCTGAGAATTATTGCAAATGTGGTTAGTTATAATCTTTGCTGAAAACTTGAATGCTAGCTTCACATATTTACAACAACAAGAGCAAACAGAGTTTGTAAAAGTTTTTCTTTATTTCTTTCAGTTTGTCAACCGAATTGCTTGAGGACAAGCAAGGGTATAAGCTTGGGGGAGTTGATACATCTCCAACGTATCTACTTTTCCAAACACTTTTGCCCTTGTTTTGGACTCTAACTTGTATGATTTGAATGGAAGACCCGGACTGACGTTGTTTTCAACAGAATTGCCATGATGTTGTTTTATGTGCATAAAACAAAAGTTATCGGAATGACCTGCAACTCCATGGTATATCTTACAATAAATAATAAAAAATCCTCGTGAAAGATGAAGACCAGGGGGTCCCACACCCTTCTCATGAGGGTGGTGCCCCCTACCTCGTGGGCCCCCTAGAAGCCCCCTGACTCCAACTCCAACTCTATATAACTGCTTTCGGGGAGAAAAAATACGAGAGAAGAAATCATCGCGTTTTACGATACGAAGCCGCCGCCAAGCCCTAAAACCTCTCGGGAGGGCTGATCTGGAGTCCGTTCGGGGCTCCAGAGAGGGGGATTCGTCGTCGTCGTCATCATCAACCATCCTCCATCACCAATTTCATGATGCTCACCGTCGTGCGTAAGTAATTCCATCATAGGCTTGCTGGACGGTGATGGGTTGGATGAGATTCACCATGTAATCGAGTTAGTTTTGTTAGGGTTTGATCCCTAGTATCCACTATATTCTGAGATTGATGTTGCTATGACTTTGCTATGCTTAATGGTTGTCACTAGGGCCCGAGTGCCATGATTTCAGATCTGAACCTATTATGTTTTCATCAATATATGAGAGTTCTAGATCCTATCTTGCAAGTCTATAGTCACCTATTATGTTTTATGATCCCTTAACCCCGAAGTGACAATAATCGGGATACTTACCGGTGATGACCGTAGTTTGAGGAGTTCATGTATTCACTATGTGCTAATGCTTTGTTCCGGTTCTCTATTAAAAGGAGGCCTTAATATCCCTTAGTTTCCATTAGGACCCCGCTGCCATGGGAGGGTAGGACAAAATATGTCATGCAAGTTCTTTTCCATAAGCACGTATGACTATATTCGGAATACATGCCTACATTACATTGACGAATTTGAGCTAGTTCTGTGTCACCCTATGTTATGACTATTACATGATGAACCACATCCGACATAATTATCCATCATTGATCCGATGCCTACGAGCTTTCCATATACTGTTTTACGCTTATTTACTTACCCGTTGCTATTGTTACAATCACTACAAAATACCAAAAACATTACTTTGCTTTCATTACTCTTTTGTTACCGTTACCATCACTATCATATTACTTTGCTACTAAACACTTTGCTGCAGATACTAAGTTTCCATGTGTGGTTGAATTGACAACTCAGCTGCTAATACTTGAGAATATTCTTTGGCTCCCCTTGTGTCGAATCAATAAATTTGGGTTGAATACTCTACCCTCGAAAGCTGTTGCGATCCCCTATACTTGTGGGTTATCAACACTCTGTTTGTCTATGTATTCACACATGTATTATGTTTTCGGTTAATACAATTATAGCATGAATAATAAAACATTTATCATGAAATAAGGAAATAAATAATAACTTTAGTATTGCCTCTAGGGCATATTTCCTTCAGTCTCCCACTGGCACTAGAGTCAATAATCTAGTTCACATCGCCATGTGATTTAACATCAATAGTTCACATCACCATGTGTTAACACCCATAGTTCACATCGTCATGTGACAAACACCCAAAGGGTTTACTAGAGTCAATAATCTAGTTCACATTGCTATGGGATTAATACCCAAAGAGTACTAAGGTGTGATCATGTTTTGCTTGTGAGGTAAGTTTAGTCAACGGGTCTGCCACATTCAAATCCGTATGTACTTTGCCAATTTCTATGTCAAGTTGTCAACAATGCTCTGCACGGAGCTACTCTAGCTAATTGCTCCCACTTTCAATATGTATCCAGATTGAGACTTAGAGTCATCTGGAGCACTGTCAAAACTTGCATCGACGTGACCCTTTACGACGAACCTTTTTTCACCTCCATAATCAAGAAACATATCCTTATTCCACTAAGGATAATTTTGACCAATGTCCAATGATCTACTCCTAGATCACTATTGTACCCCCCCTTGCCAAACTCAGGGCAGGGTATACAATAGGTCTGGTACACAGCATGGCATACTTTATAGAACCTATGGCTGAGGCATAGGGAATGACTTTCATTCTCTCTCTATCTTCTGCCGTGGTCGGGTTTTGAGTCTTACTCAACTTCACACCTTGCAACACAGGCAAGAACTCCTTCTTTGACTGTTCCATTTTGAACTACTTCAAAATCTTGTCAAGGTATGTACTTATTGAAAAACTTATCAAGCGTTTTGATCTATCTCTATAGATCTTGATGCTCAATAAGTAAGTAGCTTCACCGAGGTCTTTCTTTGAAAAAAAACTCTTTTCAAACACTCCTTTATGCTTTCTAGAAAATTCTACATTATTTCCGATCAACAATATGTTATTCACATATACTTACCAGAAATGTTGTAGTGCTCCCACTCACTTTCTTGTAAATACATGCTTCTCCAAAAGTCTGTACAAAACCATATGCTTTGATCACACTATCAAAGCGTTTATGCCAACTCCGAGAGGCTTGCACCAGTCCATAAATGGATCGCTGGAGCTTGCACACTTTGTTAGCTCCCTTTGGATCGACAAAAACCTTTCGGTTGCATCATATACAACTCTTCTTCCAGAAATCCATTTAGGAATGCAGTTTTGACATCCATTTGCCAGATTTCATAAAATGCCGCAATTTGCTAACATGATTTGGACAGACTTAAGCATCGCTACGAGTGACAAAATCTCATCATAGTCAACACCTTGAACTTTGTCAAAAACCTTTTTCGACAAGTCTAGCTTTGTAGATAGTAACACTACTATCAGCATCCGTCTTCCTCTTGAAGATCCATTTATTTTCTATGGCTTGCCGATCATCGGGCAAGTCAACCAAAGTCCACACTTTGTTCTCATACATGGATCCCATCTCAGATTTCATGGCCTCAAGCCATTTCGCGGAATCTGGGCTCATCATCGCTTCCTCATAGTTCGTAGGTTTGTCATGGTCAAGTAACATGAACTCCAGAATATGATTACCATACCACTCTGGTGTAGAACATACTCTAGTTTACCTATGAGGTTCGGTAGTGACTTGATTCGAAGCTTTCATGATCATCATCATTAACTTCCTCACTAATTGGTGTAAGAGTCACAGAAACAGATTTCTGTGATGAACTACTTTCCAATAAGGGAGCAGGTACAGTTACCTCATCGAGTTCTACTTTCCTCCCACTGACTTCTTTCGAGAGAAACCCTTTCTCTAGAAAGGATCCATTCTCAGCAACAAATATCTTGCCTTTGGATCTATGATAGAAGGTGTACCCAACAGTTACTTTTGGGTATCCTATGAAGACACACTTCTCCGACTTGGGTTTGAGCTTATCAAGATGAAACTTTTTCACATAAGCATCGCAACCCCAAACTTTAAGAAATGACAACTTTGGTTTCTTGCCAAACCACAGTTCATACGGTCTCGTCTCAACGGATTTAGATGGTGCCCTTTTTAACGTGAATGCATCTGTCTCTAATGCATAACCCCAAAACTATAGTGGTTAATCGGTAAGAAACATCATAGATTGCACTATATCCAATAATAGTATGGTTATGACGTTTGGACACACCATTATGTTGTGGTGTTCTAGGTGGCATGATTTTGTGAAACTATTCCACATTGTTTTAATTGAAGACCAAACTCGTAACTCAAATATTTGTCTCTGCGATCAGATCGTAGAAACTTTATTTTCTTGTCACGGTGTTTTTCCACTTCACTCTGAAGTTCTTTGAACTTTTCAAATGTTTCAGACATATGTTTCATCAAGTAGATATACCCATATCTGCTCAAATCATCTGTGAAGGTCAGAAAATAACGATACCCGCCGTGAGCCTCAACACTCATCGGACTGCATACATCAGTATGTATTATTTCCAATAAGTCAGTTGCTCGCTCCATTGTTCCGGAGAAGGGAGTCTTAGTCGTCTTGCCCATGAGGCATGGTTCGCAAGCATCAAAATGATTCATAATCAAGTGATTCCAAAAGTCCATCAGCATGGAGTTTCTTCATGCGCTTTACACCAATATGACCTAAACGGCAGTGCCACAAATAAGTTGCACTATCATTATTAACTTTACATCTTTTGGCTTCAATATAATGAATATGTGTATCACTACGATCGAGATCCAACGAACCATTTTCATTGGGTGTATGACCATAGAAGGTTTTATTCATGTAAACAGAACAACAATTATTCTCTAACTTAAATGAATAACCGTTTTGCAATAAACATGATCAAATCATATTCATGCTCAACGCAAACACCAAATAACATTTATTTAGGTTTAACACTAATCCTGAAAGTATAGGGAGTGTGCGATGATGATCATATCAATCTTGGAACCACTTCCAACACACATCGTCACTTCACCCTTAACTAGTCTCTGTTCATTCTGCAACTCCCGTTTCGAGTTACTACTCTTAGCAACTGAACTAGTATCAAATACTGATGGGCTGCTATAAACACTAGTAAAGTACACATCAATAACATGTCTATCAAATATACCTATGTTCACTTTGCCATCCTTCTTATCCGCCAATTACTTGGGGTAGTTCCGCTTCCAGTGACCAGTCCCTTTGCAGTAGAAGCACTCAGTTTCAGGCTTAGGTCCTGACTTGGGCTTCTTCACTTTGAGCAGCAACTTGATTGATGTTCTTCTTGAAGTTCCCCTTTCTTCCCTTTGTCCCTTAACTTGAAACTAGTGGTTTTGTTTACCATCAACACTTGATGCTTTTCTTGATTTCTACCTTCGTCGATTTCAGCATCACGAAGAGCTTGGGAATCGTTTCCGTTATCCCTTGCATATTATAGTTCATCACGAAGTTCTACTAACTTGGTGATGGTGACTAGAGAATTCTGTCAATCACTATTTTATCTGGAAGATTAACTCCCACTTGATTCAAGCGATTGTAGTACCCAGACAATCTGAGCACATGCTCACTGCTTGAGCTATTCTCCTCCATCTTTTAGCTATAGAACTTGTTGGAGACTTCATATCTCTCAACTTGGGTATTTGCTTGAAATATTAACTTCAACTCCTAGGACATCCCATATGGTCCATGACATTCAAAACGTCTTTGGAGTCCCAATTCTAAGCCGTTTAAGCATGGTGCACTAAACTATCAAGTAGTCATCATATTGAGCTAGCCAAACATTCATAACATCTGCATCTACTCCTGCATTAGGTTTCTCACCTAGCGGTGCATCAAGGACATAATTCTCCTGTGCAGCAATGAGGATAAACCTCAGATCACGGATCCAATCCGCATCATTGCTACTAACATCTTTCAACTTAGTTTTCTCTAGGAACATATCAAAAATAAAACAGGGGAGCTAAACGCGAGCTATTGATCTACAACATAGATATGCTAATACTACCAGGACTAAGATCATGATAAATTTAAGTTCAATTAATCATATTACTTAAGAACTCCCACTTAGATAGACATCTCTCTAATCATCTAAGTAATCACGTGATCCAAATCAACTAAACCATAACCGATCATCACGTGAAATGGAGTAGCTTTCAATGGTGAACATCACTATGTTGATCATATCTACTATATGATTCACGCTCGGCCTTTCGGTCTCAGTGTTCCGAGGCCATATCTGCATATGCTAGGCTCGTCAAGTTTAACCTGAGTATTCTGCGTGTGCAAAACTGGCTTGCACCCGTTGTAGATGGACATAGAGCTTATCACACCCGATCATCACGTGGTGTCTGGGCACGACGAACTTTGGCAACGGTGCATACTCAGGGAGAACACTTTTATCTTGAAATTTAGTGAGAGATCATCTTATAATGCTACCGTCATAACTAAGCAAAGTAAGATGTATAAAAGATAAACATCACATGCAATCAAAATATGTGACATGATATGGCCATCATCATCTTGTGCCTTTGATCTCTATCTCCAAAGCATTGTCATGATCTCCATCATCACTAGCATGACACCATGATCTCCATCATCTTCATCTATATCAATGTGTCATCACATGGTCGTCTCGCCAACTATTGCTCTTGCAACTATCGCTATCGCATAGCGATAAAGTAAAGCAATTATTTGGCACTTGCATCTTATGCAATAAAGAGAAAACCATAAGGCTTCTGCCAATTGCCGATAACTTCAACAAAACATGATCATCTCATACAACAACTTATATCTCATCACGTCTTGACCATATCACATCAAAACATGCCCTGCAAAAACAAGTTAGATGTCCTCTACTTTGTTGTTGCAAGTTTTACGCGGCTGCTATGGGCTGAGCAAGAACTGTTCTTACCTACGCATCAAAACCACAACGATGGTTTGTCAAGTTGGTGATGTTTTAACCTTCGTAAGGACTGGGCGTAGCCACACTCGGTTCAACTAAAGTTGGAGAAACTGACACCTGCCAGCCACCTGTGTGCAAAGCACGTCGGTAGAACCAGTCTCGCGTAAGCGTACGCGTAATGTCGGTCCGGGCCGCTTCATCCAACAATAACGCCGAACCAAAGTATGACATGCTGGTAAGCAGTATGACTTATATCGCCCACAACTCACTTGTGTTCTACTCATGCATATGACATCCACGCATAAAACCAGGGTCGGGCGCCACTTTTGGGAACATAGTAATTTCAAAAAAAAATCCTACGCACATGCAAGATCATGGTGATGCATAGCAATGAGAGGGGAGAGTGTTGTCCACGTACCCTTGTAGACCGAAAGCGGAAGCGTTAGCACAATGCCGTTGATGTAGTCGTACGTCTTCACGATCCGACCAATCAAGTACCGAATGCATGGCACCTCCGAGTTCAGCACACGTTCAGCCCGATGATGTCCCTCGAACTCCGATCCAGCCGAGTGTTGAGGGAGAGTTTCGTCAGCACGACGGCGTGGTGACGATGATGATGTTCTACCAACGCAGGGCTTCGCCTAAGCACCGCTACAGTATTATCGAGGTGGACTATGGTGGAGGGGGCACCGCACACGGCTAAAAGGTCAAATCAATTGTTGTGTCTATGGGGTGCGCCCTGCCCCCGTATATAAAGGAGAAAGGGGGAGGTGCGGCCGGCCAGGAGGAGGCGCGCCAGGAGGAATCCTACTCCCACCGGGAGTAGGACTCCCTCCCTTCCTTGTTGGATTAGGAGAAGGGGGAAAGAGGAGGGAGAGAAGAAGGAAAGGGGGGGCGCCACCCCCCCTCTCCTTGTCCTATTCAGACTAGAGGGGGAGGGGCGCGCGGCCCTGCCCTAGCCGCCTCTCCTCTTCTCCACTAAGGCCCACTATGGCCCATTAAAGCCCCTGGGGGGTTCCGGTAACCCCTCAGTACTCTGGTAAAATCCCGATTTCACCCGGAACATTTCCGATATCCAAATATAGGCTTCCAATATATCAATCTTCATGTCTCGGCCATTTCGAGACTCCTCGTCATGTCTGTGATCACATCCAGGACTCTGAACAACCTTCGGTACATCGAAACTCATAAACTCATAATATAACCGTCATCGAAACTTTAAGTGCGGACCATACGGGTTCGAGAACTATGTAGACATGACCGAGACACGTCTCCGGTCAATAACCAATAGCGGAACCTGGATGCTCATATTGGCTCCCACATATTCTACGAAGATCTTTATCGGTCAGACCGCAGAACAACATACGTTGTTCCCTTTGTCATTGGTATGTTACTTGCCCGAGATTCGATAGTCGGTATTTCAATACCTAGTTCAATCTCGTTACCGGCAAGTATCTTTACTCGTTCTGTAATACATCATCCCGCAACTAACTCATTAGTTGCAATGCTTGCAAGGCTTAAGTGATGTGCATTACCGAGTGGGCCCAGAGATACCTCTCCGACAATCGGAGTGACAAATCCTAATCTCGATATACGCCAACCCAACAAATACCTTCGGAGACACCTGTAGAACACCTTTATAATCACCCAGTTACGTTCTGACGTTTGGTAGCACACAAAGTGTTCCTTCGGTAAACGGGAGTTGCATAATCTCATAGTCACATGAACATGTATAAGTCATGAAGAAAGCAATAGCAACATACTAAACGATTGAGTGCTAAGCTAATGGAATCGGTCAAGTCAATCACATCATTCTCCTAATAAGGTGATCTCATTAATCAAATGAAAACTCATGTCCATGGCTAGGAAACATAACCATCTTTGATCAACGAGCTAGTCAAGTAGAGGCATACTAGTGACACTCTGTTTGTCTATGTATTCACACATGTATGATGTTTTTGGTTAATACAATTATAGCATGAATAATAAACATTTATCATGAAATAAGGAAATAAACAATAACTTTATTATTGCCTCTAGGGCATATTTCCTTCGGTGGGGCGCTGGATGTCCAAGGGTCGGCCGGATGTCCGGCCGCTGTAGAGTGGCATGGCGTCTGTCTCTCTTTGGTCTTCTCTGGTTGGTTGCGCCGGATGTCAGGGCTCCTGCTGGATGTCTGGCCGCTGTAGCTTCGCGGGGACTCCACTTGAGGCACTTCTTAATCCGCTTCCGTGTGGACTTGTCCTATGCTTCGAGCATCTCCATGGTTGTCTCCTCGGTTCCTAAGAACATGTAGTGTCTTTGCATGAGATAGCAACCATGTCTCGCACGAATGGAAAGGGGAAGCATTTAGGAGCAGGTTCACCTTGTGTCCAATGGCGTATGCTTGAGGTCTCGTCGTATGTCCGCTTTGGGCTTGGGGAGTAGTCATAGTGTACATGGGGATGATCGTCAGATGCTCCGCATCTCTCCCCTCCCTTGGGAAAGATCCGACCTCGGATCGAAAACCTCATCACCATGGAATTTTTTTTCGTGGATGGACTTGTAGTTGTACAAAGTGGAAGACATGGCGCAATCCAAGTACTCCAAGGTGTCTCCGGAGTGGTACACATGCAAAAAGAGCAAACACAAACGACACTCGGAAATACAATGGTCAGCGCACACAAGGTGTCCATCATGTAAGAATGAGTCTGTGCGGCAAGATTGTTCGTGGCAAAGGGCATGAAGCTTATCAAGATGATATAGAATGATATGCAAAGCGTTCATGGGAGCAATAACATTCATTATGCACACAAATGTGTTGTGAATATGATCAATGCAACCACGATGCAAAATGATGTCATAGTGAGACGGTTTATCAATAGCATGAATATGGCAATGGATGCTCAATATGAATAAGTTATCATGCAATTGATGGTAGGCATTATGATCATGATGTATGAATATGCCATCAAGAAAGATAACAACAAATTTGCTAAGAAAGTGCACAAGCTCATATATTGTAACGCCCCGAGACCGTTGCGCCAGGTGTCTTCTAGTTATTCGCTGTTGTTGCCTTGTCATTTGTTTGCGTGTCATGCATTTCATATCATGTCATCATGTGCATCGCATTTTGCATACGTGTTCGTCTCATGCATCCGAGCTTTTCCCCGTTGTTCGTTTTGTAATCCGGCACTCATATGTCCTCTGGCGCCCTCTTTTGTCTCTTTTCGTGAGCGGGTGTTAAACTTTCTCAAATTGGACCGAGATTTGCCAGGCGGCCTTGGTACACTACCAGTAGACCGCCTATCATGTTTCATGCCATTTGGAGTCCGTTTGATACTCCAACGGTTAACTGGGGAACCGTAAAGGCCTCGTGTGTGTTGCAACCCAACACCCCTCTAAAGTGGCCCAATAACCCATCCAAACCCACTCCATCCTCTCGGTCGTTTGATCACGATTGCGTGGCCGAAAACCGCACCTCATTTGGACTCTCCTAGCTCCCTCTACATATATATATGTGTGTGTGTGCGTGTGTGTGTGTGTGCCTCCCCGAAATTTCGCGCAGATGAAACCCTAGATCTTCCCCCTATCGCCCGCCGGACATGTCTGTCCCGGAAAGGACGCGTCCAGCCACCGCCCCGTCCAACCGCATCGCGCCACACGGCCTCCTATCTCCTCCCCGCCGCCATGGCCCGCCGGGCCCAGGCGCGGCACGCCCTGACCGGTTCGCCGCCCCGCCGCCTCCCGCGGGTTCCTGCGCCACCGCGCGCCTTCGCCTCGCGCCGCCCCGATGCTCCGCTGTCTGCGCCCAAGCTCGCCGGCGCTCCTCCGCCAGGCTCGCCGCCCTCCATGGCTGAGCTCACCGAGCTCCGCCACGGGCTGAACCCCTCCGCCTGCGCTGCCTTCGCCTCGCCGACGTGGAGCCGCTCCCTCGCGCCGCCGTCCTTCGCCCCGCTCCGGCCACCGCCGGCGCCGCTCGCCGGAGCGCCTCGCCGTCGACCTCGCCGGAGATCCACCACCTCCTCCAACCAAACTCCCTCACCCCGTCCTGGATCTCTCCGTCCCGCTCGCCCTCGTCCCGCGTTGACTTTCTGCGAGGTCTCTTTTTCTCTAAGTCCTCAGATCTTCATGTTATATGCCTCTGTTCATCATGCCATATCTCCTCATCCGTACCTCCGTTTTGCATGCATGATATATCAAAATGTTCATTAGGATGTGCTCTTCATTTTGTTCCATCGCACCATGCTTGTTTGAGTCCATCTTGATGCCCAAATCGTTGATGCAAGAGTGCTATAAAATGTTAGTTCCTGTTTCTTAGCAAATCTTGAGCATTTGTCATTTTTGCCATGATTATTGATTGCTGCATATGGTCTTGAGCTCTACATGTGTTTAGGGCTATGCCATGCCATATTACAGGGCTGTATGCCATGTATTTTTGTGATCAATTTGGTGACTATCACAAGCATGCAAATTAGCTCTCGTCATGTTGCTAATTTCAGGGACTTAGAATATCACTAAGTCATTTCCCTGCTGTTATTTTTATGCCATGTATTCATGTTGCTACAGAGAGATCCATGCTTCTTTTGAGTATGTTCAGTAAGGATGTTTTGGACATATGGTTTTGCTCTATCGATCCATGTCCCTGTTTGCAATTATGGAGTGCCCTAGCATGGCTCAATCTTGCTCTACTTTTGCTATAAAATGTTCCTGGCAGATTGTTTACGTGTTAATCAATTTTGCCAAGGTTGTTGTAGTTGATCCATGCACGCTATGAGATTGTTCTTGCCATGGTTAGCTTATTGATCATGTCTTCTTGCTGGTAGTATGCTTAGTTTGTCATGCAATGCCTTGTGTTGAGTGCATCGAGCTCGCAAACGTGCCTTCGTAATTCTGTTTATGCCATATCCAGTTTTCTGCTAAGTCTGAATCTGTTAACTAAACTTGCTATGTTTACATGGGTGCCATCATATCTTATGATCCTCTTTGGCTTATGGTCAGTAAGGGACGTTTGTTATATGCTTTAAGTAGATTCATGCCATGCATTTGTTTGCTATGATTTGATCATGTAGCATGTTGTTATCTTGCTCTAAACATTGCTTCCTGATGTTAATTCCGGACATGTTATTTTCACTAAGTCTGTGATGCTGATATCTTTTACTCTTTTGCCATGCTTGTTTGAACCTGCTATTGTGTGATTTAGCCATAGCTCAGTGTTCATCTTTTGTCAAGCATCTTGAGTAGATCACTGTCGTGTGCTTTGTTGCTATGTTGGAGTGCAGTAGCTTAGTTTCTTCTTGCATTCTAGGTGGCATCATGCTGTTAATAGCAGAATTGTGCCATTATTGTTTTGCTTGCCATTTGCAAACCGTGCATCCGTTTCCAGTGATCTTTATATGGATTTCGACTGAAATCAACTCATCTTTCCAGAGGCACACTTGGTTTGCCAAGTTGAGGCCTGGTCCAATCTTTCCCTTCCAGAGCATGCATATGCATTGCATATCACATCCTGCATATCATGCCATGTTTTGCATCATATTTCTTGCGCATTGCACCGTGGTTGATTGTGGGTTCCTTTGCTTGTGTTCTTGCCTTGGGTAGAGCCGGGAGACAAGTTCGTGATCGAGGAACCCGTTGAGTACACTTACGAGGATCAAGCTTTCGTCAATTCGGAGAACTTTGCAGGCAAGATGACCATACCCTCGAAATCACTTCTATCTTTGCTTGCTAGTTGCTCGCTCTATTGCTATGCCGTGATACCTACCACTTGCTTTACCATGCCTCCCATATTGCCATGTCAAGCCTCTAACCCACCTTGTCCTAGCAAACCGTTGTTTGGCTATGTTACCGCTTTGCTCAGCCCCTCTTATAGCGTTGCTAGTTGCAGGTAAAGATGAAGTTTGTTCCTTGTTGGAACATGGATTTTGTTGGGATATCATTATTATATCTTGTTTACTTTAATGCACCTATATACTTGGTAAGGGTGGAAGGCTCGGTCTTATGCACGGTATTTTGTTCCACTCTTGCCGCCCTAGTTTCCATCATACCGGTGTTATGTTCCTTGATTTTGCATTCCTTACGCGGTTGGGTTATAATGGGAACCCCTTGACAGTTCGCCTTGAATAAAACTCCTCCAGCAAGGCCCAACCTTGGTTTTACAGTTGCCTAACAACCTACCACCTTCCATTGGGTTCTGCACACTCAAGGGTCATCTTTATTTTAATCCCCCCTAGGCCAGTGCTCCTCTGAGTGTTGGTCCAAAACGAGTAGACTGCGGGGCCACCTCGGGGCAACTTGAGGTTTGGTTTTACTGGTAGGATGTCTCATCTGGTGTGCCCTGAGAATGAGATATGTGCGACTCCTATCGGGATTTGTCGGCACATCAGGCGGCTTTGCTGGTCTTGTTTTACCATTGTCGAAATGTCTTGTAACCGGGATTCCGGGTCTGATCGGGTCTTCCTGGGAGAAGGAATATCCTTCGTTGACCGTGAGAGCTTGTGATGGGCTAAGTTGGGACACCCCTGCAGGGTTTTGATCTTTCGAAAGTCGTGCCCGTAGTTATGGGTAGATGGGAATTTGTTAATGTCTGGTTTTAGAGAACTTGACACTTAACTTTATTAAAATGCATCAACCGCGTGTGTAGCCATGATGGTCTCTTTCCGGCGGAATCCGGGAAGTGAACACGGATCTTGTGTTATGCTTGAACGTAAGTAGTTTCAGGATCACTTCTTGATCACTTCTAGTTCACGACTGCGCTTTGCTTTCTCTTCTCGCTCTCATTTGCGTAAGTTAGCCACAATATATGCTAGTGCTTGCTGCAGCTCTACCTCACTACCTTTCCTACCCATAAGCTTAAATAGTCTTGATCGCGAGGGTGTGCGATTGCTGAGTCCCCGTGACTCACAAATTACTTCCAAAACCAGTTTGAAGGTGCCGATGATACCATGAAGGTGACGCAACTGAGCTCAAGGAGGAGCTCGATGAAGATCGTGTTTGTTGTGTTGTTTCGTTTCCAGTTGATCAGTAATGGAGCCCAGTCGGGGCGATCGGGGATCTATGCATTAGGGGTTGTCTTTCTTTATTTGGTTCCGTAGTCGGACCTTGATTGTATTCTAGATGATGTAATGCTATATTTATGTATTGTGTGAAGTGGCGATTATAAGCCAACCCTTTATCTCTTTCTTATTCAGTACATGGGATGTGTAAAGATTACCCCTCTTGTGACATGCCTACAATGTGGTTATGCCTCTAAGTCGTGCTCCGACACGTGGGAGTTATAGCCGCATCGTGGGTGTTACAAGTTGGTAATCAAAGCCTTCCCCGACTTAGGAGCCCCCTGCTTGATCGAATCGCTGACGTTGTTGAGTCTAGAACAAAATGTTTTGAGTCTTAGGATTATATATATCAGAGAGTAGGATTCTTTTACTCCTCAGTCCCTTCGTCACTCTGGTGAGGCCTCCTGACGTAGAGTTTTGACTCTTCTCTCCTCAAATTTCACGAAATTGTTTTTTAGGATCACGCGGGTATCTTGGAATCGTTCCGATGGTTTTGTGACGAGAACATTGTTCTTGGTGCCTCCTGACATTTAGGGGTTGTGGCAGTGTCCCGAGGAGTTGAGCTCCGAGGTGTTGTCGTCACAATTTTATCGTTAAAGTTCTGGAATACCTGAGTTTCGCCGACATCGAAAATCTCCTTTATGCAGTTGTTGGTGAGATAACCTTGACGCCACCCAGTACTGGGGCAGGAGTTCTGGAGTATTGCCATAACTCGTATAACGGATGCTTTTCGAAGGTTGAGGTAAATGATTTCCGAAGGTTTCTTGGTTATGTGTTGAAGGATGGATACAACTGGATGTAGGATTTGTTAGTTTTGGGTGAGATATTATGCTTCCCATGTATCCCCAACACCTGATTGCATAACCAGAAAGTTTCGGGAGTTTATAAGTGGGAATTCAAGTATATCGTAGGATATCTTTCCAACAGACACATGATACGATATGGGATCTATCATATGTTTGTTCCGGCTTATTGTGCAAGCCAATCCTTTGTTTTGCTTTGTTGTGGTATTCGAGTTGCTTCAATGTCAAGTGTTGATTCCATACCTTTTCCAAGTGGTGTTCTCATATTTCTATGTGAATACTAATCCTTCATGTCAATCGAGATTGTCATGTCAATCCTTTTCAACCGGCGCGCTTCTCGTCAAGTGGATCCGATCATTTCAACATTTGCAAGATCCAATCTCAGTTTTCGTCAACGGCGTTTGTTTCATCTGTCTCCAAGTTGCCTTTGTTTTCCCGCCCTCCCACCCTTTTTTCTTCAAGGACTAAGATTTCTTAATCAAGTATCCATCTTATGGATGTGAAGCCTCTCCATTCTTTTCCGTCAATGTTCTTATCCGGTGATTCTCAGGAAGATACTAACGGAGTTTAGTGTTTATCATTCTTGTTCTCTTTTCTCCTTCGGTGGATTCAATTCAAGCTTTGTTAATCATATCCTTTTTCCTCATTTCAAATGCTTTTCTCATGCCGGTGCACCTCATAATCATTCCCCGCTTGCTATTCAATTGTTCCGGAGTGCTGAAGATATCTCGAAGATTCGTGTTTCCACTATGTATTCAATTCAAACTATTTCGAGGTTTACCTCGTTCAAACCATTTAATTCAGCTAGTGCAATCTCTCTTTTAAATTGTTTAACGGTGTATCTTTTGAGTGGGCCCTAACCCATAGGTCTTTTTCTAGGATCTTACCTGACTCTTCTATTTTCCCGGAGCTATCCTCAAATTATTTTCAAAGTTGACGTAAGAATGAATTATCATCAATCATATGTATTTCTCCAAGATCGGTCAAATTATTTTCATTGTTAGCTCAACCTTTCCAATTTTCATTCCGGAGTGCCTGAAAAAATTCTCAGTGGTGGTTCTCGTCATCATTCTCAACATTTGAAGACCGAAGAAGAATTTCTCTTAAGTCTTGCCCCATTCTCTTCAAGACTCGTGGTTCTAGCTTGATGCCATCCTCTCATAATTGTTTTAGATTGTGAGAATTTTTCATCCATCTAGAGCTTTTTAGGAGTCTTTTCAGTTTGATTCTCTGGAGCCCATCATCTCAGAATTATCCATTCTCAGCTTTCAGCTCTCATTCTCCAAATCTTACCGGTGCATCGTTTAAATATCCTCTAATCAGTTCATGATCCCTTCGTTCTCATGTATCTAAATTCTCTCAAGTACCTTTGTTCTTTTTATAGCTCTTCCCGGTGTTTCTTTATCTTTTCTTCATTTATTTTCAATTCTTACGGTGGTTCGTTCAAGATTTCTCTTCCTTCTTTATCATATTAATTTATCCGTTATCTCACTCCAACCGGTGGTTCGTTGAAGATTTTCTAAAGTTTGTGCCATATCTCTTCTTAATCCTTTCTACAAGAATAAGTGGTATGCCAAATCCGTTGCTTGTCATCAATTTAATTGGTGAAGGATACGCATGACGTAATTCTTATTATTGTTTCATCCAAGTGATCTAATTCCTTCTTCCGGAGTTCGTTCATGATATCTTTTTCTCGGTTTGAGATGCTTTATCTTTCTTCTGGAGTTCCAAGTTTTCTGCATTATCTCATCACGAAGCTCCATCTAAATCATCGCAAGGCTTCACCTTGTGTTCCTAACTTCTCTTTCTTTTCATTTGACATCCTTTATTACTGGAGTTCTTCATGTAGGCTCTACAGGATGGTTCACCAAGTATTTAATTCCTTCTCGAAATGCTCATCAAGATTCTTTTCAGAGGAGCTCAAGTATTCTTCATCTTGCATTCCGAAGTGAAATTCCTTCTACCTTAAATTTTAGGTGGTGTTATGTCATTGTTGATAATTTCCCTTCGTGTTTCATGATTCACAAGTTTTCAAGAGTGACATATCTAAATCCATCATTTTCTCTTCGCTCAAGACATCTTCTCAATCCATCAATCTCTTCATTGGAGTTATCTTGGGTTATATTTCACCTAAAGCTTTTCCTAAGGATTTTGCTATTTATGGTGCTTACAAATGACCCAAGTCCTTCATTTATCCTCCCGGTGAAATAGTTTCTCGTCTCCTTGTTCATATCAATTCAAATCCATTGTTTTCGTTAGTGGCAGAATTTCACCTCATAATTTTGAGATGTTTTCCATAAGACCACTTAAAGCTTATCCTTTCGTTGTTGATAATCCAACGAATCCGTTCTAGCATTTGTTGTAAGCGTGCTCTCCTAAGATCTTGTTTCCCTCCTTTCATTCCATTCCATTCTCTCATTTCTTCCGAAGGCATTGTGATGTTGCTCTCTTCGACCCATCATCTTGTTTTGTCAAGATCATGTTCAATTCCTTTCATTTATAGTTGGAGTGATGTCCAAATTATTCATTCTTATTCGTTCTCTATCTTGTTTTAACCGGAATGTTGTGTCTATCATTCCTCTTCTAACCAGACTCTCATCCAAGTGCTTTCTTTTTGCCAAGCTCATATTCTTTACCTTCCATTTCCAACCGGAGTGTTGTCATAATTGATCCTTATCATTCCTTGTGTATCTCGTTCTACGGGAGTGTTTGCATGTACTTCTTGTCCATTGCAATCCTTTTCTTTTGTCTTTCAACCTACAAGGTTCTCATAATGTTCCTTGTTCCTCTTTTCTAACGGAGTGTTTTTCAACTTTGTTCATCTCCGTTGTATTCTTTTCTCAAAGTTGTTCAACCTCTCAAGGTTCATGGTTTCACTCGTTTGTCAAAGAGGCAACTTAGTTTTACCTCTTATCTTCCTCTTCCGTTTTCACTCTGGTGCCATCCTAGATCTCGGGACGAGATCCTCTCGTAATGGTGGAGTGTCGTAACGCCCCGAGACCGTTGCGCTAGGTGTCTTCTAGTTATTCGCTGTTGTTGCCTTGTCATTTGTTTGCATTTCATGCATTTCATATCATGTCATCATGTGCATCGCATTTTTCATAAGTGTTCGTCTCATGCATCCGAGCTTTTTCCCCGTTGTCCGTTTTGTAATCCGGCACTCCTATGTCCTCCGGCGCCCTCTTTTGTCTCTTTTCGTGAGCGGGTGTTAAACTTTCTCGGATTGGATCGAGATTTGTCAGGCGGCCTTGGTACACTATCGGTAGACCGCCTGTCAAGTTTCGTGCAGTCTGTTTGATACTCCAACGGTTAACCAGGGAACCGTAAAGGCCTCGTGTGTGTTGCAGCCCAACACCCCTCTAAAGTGGCCCAATAACCCATCCAAACCCCCTCCATCCTCTCGGTCGTTCGATCACGATCGCGTGGCCGAAAACCGCACCTCATTTGAACTCTCCTAGCTCCCTCTACCTATATATATATGTGTGCCTCCCCGAAATTTCACACAGATGAAACACTAGATCTTCCCCCTCTCGCCCGCCGGACATGTCCGTCCCGGACCGAACGCGTCCAGCCGCCGCCTTGTCCAACCGCGTCGCGCCACCTGGCCTCCTGTCTCCTCCCTGCCGCCGCAGCCCGCCGGGACCAGGCGCGGCCCGCCCGGCCCGGTTAGCCGCCCCGCCGCCTCCCGCGGGCTCCCGCGCCTGCGCGCTGCCTGCGCCGCCGCGCGCCTTCGCCTCGCGCCGCCCCGATGCTCCGCCGTCCGCGCCCAAGTTCGCCGGTGCTCCTCTGCCAGGCTCGCCGCCCGCCATGGCCGAGCTCGCCGAGCTCCGCCACGGGCCGAACCCCTCCGCCTGCGCCGCTTTCGCCTCGCCGCCGTGGAGCCGCTCCCTTGCACCGCCGTCCTTCACCCCGCTCCGGCCACCGCCGGCGCCGCTCGCCGGAGCGCCTCGCCGTCGACCTCGCCCGGATCTGGAGGTGGACCAGATCCACCATCTCCTCCAACCAAACACCCTCACCCCATCCTGGATCTCTCCGTCCCGCTCGCCCTCATCCCGCGTTGACTTTCTGCGAGGTCTATTTTTCTCTAAGTCCTCAGATCTTCATGTTATATGCCTCTGTTCATCATGCCATATCTCCTCATCCGTAGCTCCGTTTTGCATGCATGATATATAAAAATGTTCATTAGGATGTGCTCTTTATTTTGTTCCATTGCACCATGGTTGTTTGAGTCCATATTGATGCCCAAATCGTTGATGCAAGAGTGCTATAAAATGTTAGTTCCTGTTTCTTAGCAGATCATGAGCATTTGTCATTTTTGCCATGATTATTGTGTGTTGCATATGGTCTTGAGCTCTACATGTGTTTACGGCTATGCCATGCCATCTTTACAGGGGTGTATGCCATGTATTTTTGTGATCAATGTGGTGACTAACACAAGCATGCAAAGTAGCTCTCGGGATGTTGCTGATTTCAGGGACTTAGAATTTCACTAAGTCATTTCCCTGCTGTTATTTTTATGAGATGTATTCATGTTGCTACAAAGAGATCCCTGCTTCTTTTGAGTATGTTCAGTAAGGATGTTTTGTACATATGGTTGTGGTCTATCCATCCATGTCCCTGTTTGCAATTATGGAGTGCCCTAGAATGACTCAATCTTGCTCTACTTTTGCTATAAAATGTTCCTGGCAGATTGTTTACGTGTTAATCAATTTTGTCAAGGTTGTTGTAGTTGATCTATGCATGCTATGAGATTGTTCTATCCATGGTTAGCTTATTGATCACGTCTTCTTGCTGGTAGTATTCTTAGTTTGTCATGAAATGCCTTGTGTTGACCGCATCGAGCTTGCAAATGTGCCTTTGTAATTCTATTTATGCCATGTCCAGTTTTCTGCCAAGTCTGAATCTGTTAACGAAACTTGCTATGTTTATATGGGTGCCATCATATCTTATGATCCTTTTTGGCTTATGGTCAGTAAGGGAATTTTGTTATATGTTTTGAGTAGATTCATGCCATGCCTTTGTTTGCTATGATCTGATCATGTAGCATGTTGTTATCTTGCTCTAAACATTGCTTCCTGATGTTTATTCCTGACATGTTATTTTCACTAAGTCTGTGATGCTGATATCTTTTGCACTTTTGCCATGCTTGTTTGAACCTGTTATTGTGTGATTTAGTCGAAGCTCAGTGTTCATCTTTCGTCAATCATCTCGATTAGATAACATCCATGTGCTTTGTTGCTAGGTTGGAGTGCAATAGCTTAGTTTCTTGTTGCATTCTAGGTGGCATCGTGCTGTTAATCGCAGAATTGTGCCATTATTGTTTTGCTTGCCATTTGCAAACTGTGCATCCGTTTTAGGTGATCTTTATATCGATTTCGACCGAAATCAACTCATCTTTCCAGAGGCACACTTGGTTTCCCAAGTTGAGGCCTGGTTCAATCTTTCCTTTCTGGAGCATGCATATGCATTGCATACCACATCCCGCATATCATGCCATGTTTTGCATCATATTGCTTGCGCATTGCATATCACATCCCGCATATCATGCCATGTTTTGCATCATGTTGCTTGCGCATTGCACCGTGGTTGATTGTGGTTTCCTTTGCTTGTGTTCTTGCCTTGGGTAGAGCCGGGAGACGAGTTTGTGATCGAGGAACCCGTTGAGTACGCTTACGAGGATCAAGCTTTCGTCAACTCGGAGAACTTTGCAGGAAAGATGACCATACCCTAGAAATCAATTCTATATTTGCTTGCTAGTTGCTCGCTCTATTGCTATGCCGTGATACCTACCACTTGCTTTACCAATCCTCCCATATTTCCATGTCAAGCCTCTAACCCACCTTGTCCTAGCAAACCGTTGTTTGGCTATGTTACCGCTTTGCTCAGCCCCTCTTATAGCGTTGCTAGTTGCAGGTGAAGATGAAGTTTGTTCCTTGTTGGAACATGGATTTTGTTGGGATATCATTATTATATCTTGTTTACTTTAATGCACCTATATACTTGGTAAAGGGTGGAAGGCTCGGCCTTATGCGTGGTGTTTTGTTCCACTCTTGCCGCCCTAGTTTCCGTCATACCGGTGTTATGTTCCTTGATTTTGCGTTCCTTACGCGGTTGGGTTAAAATGGGAACCCCTTGATAGTTCACCTTGAATAAAACTCCTCCAGCAAGGCTCAACCTTGGTTTTACAGTTGCGTAAAAACCTACCACCTTCCCTTGGGTTTTGCGGACTCAAGGGTCATCTTTATTTTAAACCCCCCCGGGCCAGTGCTCCTCTGAGTGTTGGTCCGAAACGAGTAGACTGCGGGGCCACCTCGGGGCAACTTGAGGTTTGGTTTTACTCGTAGGATGTCTCATCCGGTGTGCCCTGAGAACGAGATACGTGCATCTCCTATCGGGATTTGTCGGCACATCGGGCGGCTTTGCTGGTCTTGTTTTACCATTGTCGAAATGTCTTGTAACCGGGATTCCGAGTCTGATCGGTTCTTCCTGGGAGAAGGAATATCCTTTGTTGACCGGTAGAGCTTGTGATGGGCTAAGTTGGGACACCCATGCAGGGTTTTGAAATTTCGAAAGCCGTGCCGGCAGTTATGGGTAGATGGGAATTTGTTAATGTCCGGTTGTAGAGAACTTGGCACTTAACTTTATTAAAATGCATCAACTGCATGTGTAGCCGTGATGGTCTCTTTCCGGCGGAGTTCGGGCAGTGAACACGGTTCTTGTGTTATGCTTGAACGTAAGTAGTTTCAGGATCACTTCTTGATCACTTCTAGTTCACGACCACGCTTTGCTTTCTCTTCTCGCTTTCATTTGTGTAAGTTAGCCACCTTATATGCTAGTGCTTGCTGCAGCTCTACCTCACTACCTTTCCTACCCATAAGCTTAAATAGTCTTGATCGAGAGGGTGTGAGATTGCTGAGTCCCCATGACTCACAGATTACTTCCAAAACCAGTTTGCAGGTGCCGATGATACCGTGCAGGTGACGCAACCGAGCTCAAGGAGGAGCTCGATGAATATCGTGTTCATTGTGTTGTTTCATTTCCAGTTGATCAGTAGTGGAGCCTAGTCGGGGCGATCGGGGATCTATGCATTATGGGTTGTATTTCTTTATTTGGTTCCGTAGTCGGACCTTGATTGTATTCTGGATGATGTAATGCTATATTTATGTATTGTGTGAAGCGGCGATTGTAAGCCAACTCTTTATCTCTTTCTTATTCAGTACATGGGATGTGTAAAGATCACCCCTCTTGTGACATGCCTACAATGCGGTTATGCCTCTAAGTTGTGCTCCGACACGTGGGAGATATAGCCGCATCGTGGGTGTTTCATATATCATGGATGACAAGGTAATACAAGATGCAACAAGGCAATCAAAATGCGAGTCAATCCATGCATAAGATGCAAATTTGTTATGGGTGGTGTTGTACCATAGCTCGATGTCATGGTAGAAGTGTTGGACCGGTGGTGCATCCACTAAGTCCGGGCACTCCTCAACTTGAAGGTCCATAGGGTCCATCTCCAATGTCGGTCCTCCATCCAATATATGTATCATGTAGACAAGAAGAAGGAAACAACAATGAAAGAGTGACCCATCCAATATGCGTATTTGAGGATGGCTCAAAGGGAAGGAGTTCACCTTTATGAGAATGTCGAAAATGTTGGTGTCGTGCATCGTGTACGCCTTCACATGACCAAGTTGTCTTGTGATGGTACAGCCTTGTGAATCCTTCAAAACGAAAGAACATGACAAACACTCAGAAAAACAAATGAGGTTAGCGGAAGTGCAAAACCTATCATTCGTGTGGTAAGATACCCAACAAGTGTATGCATCATGCTCATCATAAGAAAGGACAAGCGAGCATTTCATAGAATGGAGGCATATGATTCGAAAACAACCAAATACAATAGGCTCGATCAAACAAGCATGCATCACAAGTAAGATGTGCAAGTCTCCATGATCAATAAGCATAGGAAGTTGGCACTCAATACAAGCGTACATGAGAGATGCCACTAATGGAGACAAGAGACAGTGATCAAGACAAATCAAGTGAGAGGCATGAACATATATGTCATCAACCCAAGAAAGCGAGTAAGAATGGAACATGGGTGATGTGACAACACAAGCAACCATAGCGATCAAGTGGTGCAAGTTAGTAGTGCAATGATTCAACATACTATAGGTAATCATCGCAGTCATGTTATGTGTGCAAATAGTGTTCATGAATAATGCACAAGACATATCACAAGCATGAAAGAAAGATATGGGCAATGTATCATCAATGTATTGGGGAGAGGCCATATATAGATAGCAATGGGACATCATGACTCTCCCAACACAACAAGCATCAATAGCATGGGACACAAAGAAATCATGGCAATAGCTACAAGGATCTCCACCAAGCATGCAAATACACATAGGAGTATCATCATTGTGAATCATGGGTAGATGCAAGCAAGGGTCACAATTGCATGGCAAAATCATGTAAAGAGGCATAACATGCAAAGTGAACAAGATACTATGGGCATAAAGTAACAAGTGATATATAGCCCATAGCTGTGTGAGAGGCAAGTAGAAGAGATGCGCGTAGTCCTTGCACGAAAGGAACGGTGGGAATTATAATCCACGGGATCCCAAATCATCGTTGCTCTCAAGAGCTTGTTTTGTCAAGTCTTGGGATTGGTTAACAAGTATACGTGAGTACCTACACACAACAAAGACAAAGGGAAAATTGTGGGTGCGTGGTATATGTACACATCATCCATTATTATGCGCACGTGCCTGTGTTGGTTAGCACAAAATATACAATGCTCAAATAAATGTGATGCATTATAGAGAAACATGTCATCCATCATGGTAGGTTTGTTGTTATGTATATCATAATGGAGACCCAAATTGTGTAATGCATCATGGGAAATATGTAGAGCATTGTTATTCATGGAATGCATATGGTGAAAGCAATTATGGGAATCATGCAAAGTATGGAATGCATCAAAATCTCCTAATATGTATGAGGAAACTATGAGGGTCTCCTCATGAGAATTAATGGAAACATCATATGGAGAATATTGACAACATCCAAAACAATGCATATCCGAAGCAATGTGTTCATGGCATGGCGTAGTAGATGAATTGTGCAAATCATGTAAAGGAAGCATGGCAATATCATCACATGAAAAAAAAGCCAATGACCATCATCTTGTCATCTATGCCATAAGTGCAAATGGGATTTATTTTAATGGGGCATGCATAGCTACTATGTTGAGATTGAAATGATGCAATATGGGAGATCTCACTCATAGCATATGACAAGTTCAATGGATTGTCAAACATGAAGTGAACAATAGAATTTTCACATGATATCCTATGGAGCATATCATCACAACTAGGCAAATCAACATGCTCGTCATCATATTCATCATAAATGGGTGGCATATGTAAGCATGTGAAAGACATAGTATGTGGTGAATCCATAAGGTGATCATCATCATGCAAGCAATCATTTGCAAGATAGTCCACTAGTGGGACAACAAAAGCACCATCACCTATGTTACCTTTCGAGAATCGCTCATGTGTTATAGGTGAGGTGTCGAAGATCAAGTCGTTGTCATCTTCATCTTGATGGAACCATGTGGGGGTGCATCATCGTCCACCATGGCCATCGTCATCTCCATTGGGGGTATGGACTGGTCGAGGATAGGCATGTCGTCATGTAGGAGACCTAGCACCAAAGAAGAAAACACACTTGGAGTAGAGGGTAAGTCGTTAGAAATCATAGTGGCCTCACGTGCCATGTCAACTACCTCACTCACTAAGTGTTGTGGCTCACTCACTCCCTCTTGGATGCTCTCACTCGTATGGTTGGTGGAGTCACTCAAATGGTTCTCAATCTCACATAGGATGTGTGGCATGCTCTCAAGTGTGGGGCTAATGGTGGTCACACACATCCTCTCATAGGAAATGCACTCAATGTCACACATATTGGAGTCACTCATGTCACTCATGTGGTGGTGCCTCTCCTCACATGGGAATTGGGGCATCTCTTCATATGTGGGTATCGGAGAGATGTTGGTGCAAATGTCTCCAGGCTCAACTCCTATCGCCGCCTTGGTTGAAGGGACAGTCCCATGCTCAACCTTCTCATCCATAAAGCCTCCAAAGATGAATGTCGTAGGATGTGGCAAAACATGACTCTCCTCCGAGACCAAAGAGAATGTCTGATGTGCGGTCTCTAGCTTGACTCGGAGTAGGGGACATATTGGGGCGCCGTCTTCATGTTGTTGAAGAGGTTCATGCTCGTCACCGTAGTCGAAGGGGATGGCCCTAGCTCGACCTTGTTGTCACCGTCTTGTTGTTTAAGGTCCATATGATGTGGCACCTCGTAACTCATCCCCATGACCGAAGGGAATTTCCCATGCTCAGCCATCTTCTTTGAGGGGCTTCCAAAGATGGAAGTGTCGCCCTCACTCGTAGGTGGTCGCCTTGTTGTTGAAGTTGTCGATATAGGCGAACTCATGGGAAGTAGGCGAAGATGTCGTACGTCCAAAGGCGAAGATGCCTTGATAGAACTTGGCAAAGATGTCGAAGTGGTGGTGGTAGTAGTCGTAGCATCTTCTTGGTGGTGCTTATCTCATGTTCTTCTCTTGTGCCCATGATGTTTGGCCATAACTTGATGTAGATCTTGTTGGGACTTGTATGTAGGCGCATCTCAAGCATCTTCATGTTGATGGTGTCATTGTCATACTTGAGCTCGATGGCGTTCGTTGTCGCGCATATGTTGCTTGGAGGTGACTTTCTCTTCATGACGATGTGGATCACGAACGTGATGATGGTCGCCATGTATATGTGGACGTGGACGACTTGCTCTTGCATTACATGGGCGCTCCAAAGATGATCGACTTGCTTGCCGTCGCCTTGAGGATGATGAATGATGCGAAGCATCCCAAGGCCATCCCCATGGACCTGCCTATGTCTCCTACGACACCACTTGGACCAATGACAAGAGCCCGAGCAAAGGCTATCGAAGATAAGGTGAACTCACTCCTCTCCGAACTACCACCTTACATGCATGAGAATTGGCTACTACCTCAAGTGGAAATCGTATGTGTCATCAGGTGCTTGGAGGAAAGCCATGGACAAGACGGTGAGGAGGCCAAGTCCATTGGACAAGAAGAAGAACTGCTCGAATTTCCCAGGCTTCGGACGTCCGACGACCTCCAGGCTCCGGACGTCCGACCTCTCCGGACGACCGACACTTCCACACCCGAGCCAAAACTACGGACTTCCGAAGCTCTACGGACAACCGACGCCCCGGACGTCCGACCCCGACTGAACGTCCGACCGAAGACCACCCGAGCCGAATCTACGGAAGTCCGACAGGCATCGGGCGTTCGGACCCTCATGAGCCTCCGGACGACCGGTGACTCCTAGGCGTCTGACGCATGTGTGCTGTTATGTGTTGGGCAGTAGCCCATGTACCCCCACTTTGTCCCCTTTTGCACTAAGACTATAAATAGACCTCATATTCCTTCTAGCTAGGGTTAACATTGGTTTAGCTCATATTAGAGTTAGAGCATTGCTCATCCACATCGGATCTACTCCACGAGAGAGACCGCGGCCCCTCTTCGGAGAAGATCCCTTTGGATTCAAGACCTCCTTGCGGAGAAGACCTCCTCACGGAGAAGACCGGCTACCTTTGTATCATCCTTAGTTGTCTGTGGATTGTGTGATCTCTTATGTACTCGAGGATCTAGCATATGTGTGACTATTTCTTGTTGGTTTAGTGATTTTCTCGTGTTTCCCCTCGTTTTTTCCTTCGTGTTCTTCGTGGGATCCACTCCTTTCGTGAAAGATCGGCCAATTAGGGTTCTACCCTACATCATCTTGGTATCTATAGCCACATTGATCACGATTTCGGAGCCTCCCCGTTGTGTTTCTAGCCTAGTTTTTGTTGATTTTGTCCCAAATTCGAAAATTCCCCACAAAAATAGCCCCAAATGTTTTTCCTGATTTGTTGGTGTGTTGAAATTTTGTTGGATTTTGTCGGCGTTCTGGGAACGGGGGTCCCCAGACTTGCCTGCCAGCGGCCCGCGGCGTGGCGGAGCCAGCGGGCCGTACGGCCCATCTTCACCAACAAAGCATCCAAGACCCTCGCAAGGGGCCAAGCCTGATAGAGGCGAGGGTCCCAATCTTTCGATGAGATGATAACTATCGATTTGGTGGAGATGACTTTGACGATCCGACTACAAACCTGCATGACGTTGCGCCTTAGCAATCGCTAAACCAATCTCCCGAGGTTACTGACGATGCTGGAAGCACGATCAGCCTGACCACGAAGGTCTATTCCTGCACGCAATCGAAGAACAAGCAAGAATATGATAATGCAATCTGAATATTGCGAATATAGATGAAGTATTGATAAAGGTGGGGATCCGGAAGCGGTCTTGGTCTGGTCGTTGGACACGAACGAAGTACACGAAGTTGCAATGGCTAACTTTTAACTAAACAAATCCCCCGGAAAAAGCTACCAGATGGATCTACTTATATAGGAGCAAGGGGTGGCAGCCAAGGAGGTGGGAGGACGTCCCAAGGCAGCCTAAAACTAACCCTAGGTCGTACAAGGCTCATGGGACCAAGTGGAGATGATGCAACACCTTTGGGCTTGTAGTTTGACTCGGATTCTGCTGCAACGTCAGATTGTTTCGTTTGTAACTCAACGCTCCGGACGAATTTGAAGGTGAATCCAATTGGGTTGGAAAGAGCACGAAATCTAGTTTCCAACAAAAAAAGAATCACCCAATTCGGAGTCCGTATGAAAAAGTTGTTGGCATTTTGAGTCAGGTATGTCTGTGCAGTCCGAATCTGAATCCAGAACGTGAGAGACTTGGACTCTATCTTCTCTTGCCCCAAAAGTGACGTGAGAGGACTTTTTGAACACAACCTAAACTTCTCCTTTTCCCTTATCTTCATATGTGGATTGTACAAATGTCCCATACACCTGCAATTAGACAAAACACAAAAGTGTGTGAAGTATTTTTGTTCTGGATAACATAAATAGATTATTGAATAGTTTGCATTAGAAATCACCTGACAAATATGCATGTATGCAATATTTTTGGTCGTATCCAAGGTAGTCATGTCCTCATCAAAGCCTCGCGAGACGGACAACGCAAGACCTCCTCTGGAGTGGCCTAGCTAGGCAGGCTCATGAGGAGCGGAGATATCAAGGCGAGGCTAACCTCAGGAGGCTCTCGTGATGTGAGCCATGACGATCGACACCAGGCGGGCGCCAGCGCGCGCAGCGTCCTTGTTTCCTCTTTGGTGCAAAGGGGGCAAGCGCAACCGCGGAGTACCGAGGCATCAGGCAAAGGTTGTCATTCCGGTGCAACAAGACCTGGACCATGGACTGCAAGACGGAGGTCATCGTGGAGCCCAAGACGGCGTCATCACCAGAGCTTTGTGCAGGCGAAGACTACTTTTGTCAGGATAGCTTGTACTGGCTGTCCCCCTTCAAATTAGCCCGCCATTGTTGGCTCCCTTCCTGCTCGATATTTGGGAAGAGGACCAAGGCCTCTATAAATAGGACTAGCCACCACCATAGTAGAGAGAGCTGACGAGAGGGAGAGAGAGAGAGAGTTCGCATCAGGACGAGACCGAGAGACACACCGCAAGTTCACACAAGAACACCTCAACCTCAGGAGGCTGTTCTCCCCTTGTATTGTTCATCATCAGCCCAAGAGGCAATCCACCACCACCACACTCGAGTTGGGTATTACACCACAATGGTGGACCGAACCAGTATAAACCCCGTGTCTTTCTGTGTTGTGAGTTCGTCGAGTTTGTCCGCAAGATCTTAGCGAGCTAGAGCGTAGATCGGTAGGAGGGAAAGACTTCGCGCGCACCCCAGTGTTCGAACCTGAAGGGTTAGCCGAAGCCCCACATCCGACAGATTTGATCCGTGGATTTGCTTCGCCTTGAGTGGGTCTACCTTTTCCCCCTTGTCTCCACCCTTTCCATCCACGAAATCGACCGGATTCAACAAATTTCGACCTCCCCCATCACGAACACGTGTTGTTCATCCCGTGCCCGAAATTTCCCCCAGGAACCGGACGTCCGACCGCCTCAGGACGTCCGACGACCGGACGACCGCCCCATCCCGGATGTCCGACGTACCCAGACAAAACTGAATTTTTTTTCAGTTAAGTCACCACCACCGCCCACTTCCATATACGCACTACCACCACCTATACACCATCACCACTTTCGCATACCACAACCATTGCTTACCTGTTTCGCACTCTGACGTGTTTTGCCATTTCGTCCTCATCAAGAATGGATGAGATTCGTGCTTTGTTGCTCAATCGCTCTTCGTCCACTTCGTCCTCATCAAGACGGAGCCAATCAAGTTGACACTCCGACTTCACACTCTCCGGCTCAAGTACACTGACATCGAACACTCTTCGACGTGCCGCGCGCAACGATCGTCAAGCAAGCCTCAATCCTCTACATGACACCGACTCTCAAGAGCACCGACAATGTCAAACCCTAGCGGCTTTTGCGGTAGCACGAGAATGGCAACGACAACGCCAACATGAAGAGGAAGAGCGAGCGCGTTTACACCAAGATGCACAAGATGCCAAGGCACAACGCCAAGAACAACAACTCTGTGACGCTCAAGCACTTGAGGCGCAATGTGCCCTACGAGATTCAAGTTGAGTCATATCGAACCGAGGCTGACAAGATCGTGAACATGAAGAAGCACTTCACGAAGAAGCTCACGAACAAAGATTTCAAGCTCGCGTGAAACGTCAAGCTCGACAAGTTCCTCCACAAGCTCGCCAAGGACATCAAGTTCACCAAGAGCATGAAGACAATGGGAATCCTCCACGACAAGAGCAACATGAGGTCGACAACCCTCCTCGCCAAGAGCACAACGAGTTTGACAATCATCAACAACCTGGGCGTCATCATCCCCGACCCCAACACAATGAAGAGCAACGCTATGGCAAGCTAAAGTTCACCATGCCCAAGTTCAATGGAAGCAACGATCCCAAAGAGTACCTTTCATGGGCATTGAAGGTCGACAAAATCTTCCGTTTGCACAACTATGAAGAAGAGAAGAAGATCGCGATGGCATCCCTTGAGTTCCAAGACTATGTCCTCATTTGGTGGGAACAAGTCATCGAGAGTCGTGAGGCAAGAGGTGAACCACCCATCACTATTTGGGCTCAAATGAAGGATGTCATGAGAGCACGCTTCGTGCCTACCTACTACAACCGTGACCTCTTCAAGAAACTTCAACTACTCAAGCAAGGAACCAAGAGCGTTGAAGAGCACTACAAGGAAATGGAGATTGCCATGATAAGAGCCAATGTCACGGAAGATGATGAGAAAACTATGGCTAGTTTCTTGAATGGACTCAACCATCCTATCAAGAAGATCACCGACTTCCAACCATATTCGAACCTCATCGATCTAGTGCACCAAGCTACCAAAGCAGAACGTCAAGTGCAAGACGATTACAAGTATGCCAAGTTCCCATCAAAGTCATACGGCTTCTCCAACACCCAAGCTTCAACAACTCCAACACCGTCTACCAAGCCTTCTACAATTAACGTCGACAAGTCGAGTTCCAAAAAAACTTCGACTACTCCAAGTCATCCTACTACGAGCAACTTCAAGCCGAGAGCTTCATCGTCATCTACCCCAACCGATGAGACCGTCAAGACGAGTTCCTTCAAATGTTTCACATGCAGAGGCCGAGGCCACAAGTCCTATGAGTGCACCAACAAGAGGACCATGATCCTCAACGACGACGGCACTTATGACTCAATGAGTGAAGGAGAAATGGAAGCCCTTGAGCAAGTGGCCATACACCGGCAAGTGAACAAAGAAGACACAGAACAAGTCTTTTGAGATGAAGATTCAAGTCCCGCTCTCGTTGTCTCCAAGGTCTTGACTCTCCAACATCAACAAGAAGACGACCAACGATGCCACATATTCCACACCAAGGCTGGCATCAATGGAAGATCCGTCAAGGTCATCATCGATGGAGGGAGTTGTCATAACCTCGCAAGTGAAGAACTTTGCTCCAAGCTCCAATTGCCCAAGACGAAGCACCCACATCCCTACAAAGTTCAATGGCTTAGCGACTCCGGCACTATCCAAGTCGATCATCGAGTACAAGTCTCCTTTGAAATTGGCGCCTACGAAGACACTTTGGAGTGTGACGTCGTTCCAATGACCGTTTGCCACCTTCTTCTTGGACGCCCATGGCAATTTGATAGAGGTTTCATCCACAACGGCCGAACGAACCACTACATCTTCAAGATGAAGGGAAAGGAATATGTACTTCGACCTATGTCTCCAAGCATCGCCGACAAGCAAGCCACCCATCGTGGAGAGAATAGTGAGAGAGCGAGCCGCCAAAAAGAGAGTGAGCGCCACAAGCCCAAATCGAGTGCCTCCACGATGAGCGAAAAGAAGAACTTAGTCCTATTTGCCACCAAAAGTGAGATAAGAGGAGTGTGTGAGAACCCATCTTGTGTCCTACACTATGTCCTTTTGTGCAAGGACAATGCAACACAAGCTAATACCTCTCACGCTATACCTTTAGTGTTGTCTTCTCTTTTGCAGGAATTTCAAGATGTTTTCCCCGACGAGCTACCTCCGGGACTACCTCCACTACGAGGCATCGAGCACCGCATCGACCTCATCCCCAGAGCGCCTTTTCCAAACAAAGCTCCCTACCGCGTCAATCCCGAAGAAACCAAAGAAATACAAAGGCAAGTAAAGTATCTCATAGACCATGGACATGTGCGTGAAAGTTTGAGTCCTTGTGTCGTTCCATTCATTCTTGTGCCAAAATGAGAAGGTAGCTTTCACATGTGCTCCGATTGTATACCTATCAATGCTATCACCGTTCACTATAGGTATCCCATTCCACGCCTTGATGATATGCTTGATGAACTTAGTGGTGCCACTATCTCTTCAAAGATTGATCTTAAGAGTGGTTACTATCAAATCCGCATACGAGAGGGTGATGATTGGAAAACCGCTTTCAAAACCAAGTTTGGGTTGTATGAGTGGTTAGTCATGCCTATGGGTCTATCGGAAGCACCGGGTACTTTTATGCGTCTTATGAATCATGTCTTTCGCCCTTACATTGGTGCGTTTGTTGTGCTCTACTTTGATGATATCCTTGTTTATAGCAAATCTCTTCAAGATCATGTCACCCATGTTCGAACCGTTTTGCAAACTCTTTGAAATGAGCATCTCTATGCTAACATGGAGAAGTGCCTTTTCGGCGTTGATAAGCTCGTTTTCTTGGGTTTTGTTGTTTCTTCTAAGGGTGCTCATGTCGATGACTCCAAGATCAATGCTATTAAGACTTTGCCACAACCAACCAACTTGCATCAAGTGCGTAGTTTCCTTGGTCTAGCCGGTTTATATCGTAGATTTGTCAAGGACTTTAGCACCATTGCTTCCCCTTTGGATGATTTGAGCAAGAAAAATGCACCTTTTGTTTTGGGACCATCCCAAGATACCGCTTTCAACGAGCTTAAGAATTTGCTTACTCATGCTCCCGTGCTTGCATTACCCAACTTTGACAAACCCTTTGAGATTCATTGTGATGTTAGTGGTAATGGCATAGGAGGTGTTTTAACGCAAGAGAAGCGCCCCATAGCTTACTTTAGTGAGAAACTTTCCGGAGCACAACTCAATTACCCCATCTATGACAAAGAGTTATATGATTTAGTGCGAGTTTGGCATGAATGGGAACACTATCTTCGCCCTCATGAATTTATCATTCATACCGATCATGAAATGCTCAAGTACCTTAAGGGTCAAACCAAGTTGAACAAGCATGATGCTAAATTGAGTGAATTCATTGAGTCTTTTCCTTATGTCATCACGTACATCAAAGGTAAGGAAAATGTTGTGGCGGACGCTCTTTCTTGCATATGCATGCTTGTTACTCAACTTGAATTGGATATCATTGGCTTTGAGCACATAAAAGACTTGTATGAGCATGATCCTACTTTTGCTACTCCTTATGCAAAATGTTTGACGCATACCTCTCGGGAACGTTATTACATCAGAGATGGATATCTTATGAGAGTGATGCGGAGCATCCCACATTCATCCCCATGTACACTCCGACTACTCTCCAAGCCCCAAGAGGACATACGACGAGACCTCGAACATATGCCATCGGACGCAAGGTGAACTCGCTCCTATTCGAACCATCACTTTCCATACGTGAGACATGGCTACTACCTCAAACATGTGTGCTATGCATGACCAGGAACCAAGAGGAAGCCCATGAACAAGAAGGCGAGGACACCAAGTGCAAGGAACGAGAACAAGAGCTGTGGAAGAAGCTCCAGCCACCGGACGACCGGCCAGGACCGGACGTCCAACGCCTGAAGACCCACCGGACGACCGGCCCGGACCGGACGACCGGTGACCCTGCACCCGAGCCAAAATGAGCGGACGTCCGACAAGTCCCGGACGTCCGACGCACTCCAGCGTCCGGACGTCCGACCGTCACCGGAAATCCGACGCCACCTCATCCGAGCTGAAACGCCGGACATCCGACAAGTATCGGACGACCGGACCCTCGCGAGCCACCGGACTTCCGATACCTGTCGGACGACCGACGCCTGTCTGTTCACGGAGATCGGGCCCGAGGCCCATGTACCCCTTCACTTCACCCCCATTTGCACTAAGACTATAAATAGACCTTCTCCACCTCCTAGTTAGGGTTAGCATTGGTTTAGCTCATATTTAGAGATAGAGCATTGGTCATCCACATCGGATCTACTCCACGAGAGAGACCGCGGCCTCTACGGAGAAGATCCCTTTGGATTCAAGACCTCATTGTGGAGAAGAACATCAAGACCTCCTCACGGAGAAGACCGGCTACCTTTGTATCATCCGTTGTTGACTTTGGATCTTGTATCCTCCTTTGTGTTCATGGATCTAGCGCATGTGTGATCCTACTTGTTGGCTTGAGTGTTCTCTTGTGTTCCCCTTGTGATTTTCCCCTCGTTTCCCTCCTCGTGTTCTTCGTGTTCATCGCGGGATCCGCTCATTTCGTGAAAGATCAGCTGATTAGGGTCCCTACCCTACATCATCTTGATATCAGGGCCGGCTTGTCTCATGATATCATCTTGGTATCATGAGCCACGTTGATCATGATTTCAAAGCCTCCCCTCTTCATTTTCTAGCCTAATTTTGTTGTGTTCTTCCCCAATTTCGAAAATCTCCACCAAAAATAGCCCCAATTTTTTTGTGATTTGTTGGTTTGAGGAAGTTTTGTTGATTTTGATCCATGGATTTGCTTGGTTTCAAGTGGATCTAGCATCTCCCCAAGTTTCCCCATCTTTCATCCACGAAATCTCATCAATTTTGACCCCAAAATCATCATTTTCCACCCAAAAACGTGCCCCGGATCTCACATCTCGCGTTGACCCCGAACCCGGACGACTGACACTTGACGGACGTCCGGAGCCCCTGGAACGACCGGACGTCCGACCTTTTCCAGACGACCGAAACCCCTAACCCGAGCCGAATTTATCGATTTCCGAGCCCTCCCGGACGTCCGGCCCCCGGACATCCGACCTTGTCCGGACGTCCGTAACCTGTAGTTTTAGATTTCAGCTGATTTTTGTTTCGGCCATAACTAATTCATCCGAACTCCGATTTTGACGTTCTTTAACTCGTTTTGAAGCTCTTTACATCCCCCTTCCCACAAAACTACTACCATCACCATTTGACTCCATCAAATTTTTAAGACTTTGGCATCTTTGCCTAGGTCTTCCACCACATCATCCGCTACACCACCACCGACTTCCGCAACCTAACCAATATTGATCCCCATCGCATTAGTGGTTGCTTGAGTGATTTGAGTCTCCTAAGGTGTCCAGGCTACTTAGGGATGGTTGCTTCTTCATCAACCACCACCACCACTTCCGCATAGGCTTACCAACCATACACTTCTTCCACACCGACATAACGCAATTTTGTTTGTGTTGAGAGTTGTGTCTCCTAAGGTGTTTCGGCTACTTAGGGACCGTGCGTCCAACTTCGACACCGTGTATAGTCCACCACCTTACCCTCCATTTCTGCATTGCGTACTCCACAACCCATCATTGCCATTCTGCAATTCCATTGAGCTTTCACAAAACCACCACCGCATTCCCGCTACCACCATTTGACATTTGACATTTGAGATTTTGAGTTCACAGTTTTTCTGTTTCCTAAGGTGTTTCGGCTACTTAGGGACGAGTCCCCATCATCTTGTTATCTCCATCAAGATCACCGCCACTCATCATCGACACGGACGGTAACCTCCATATCATCTTGGTATCGTGGTATCCCTCCATTGTATATTACCTTGCCATTGCATTGATAACCCCTAGCCCATTTTGCGTCACTTGCCTATCGAGACTAGCCATTTGAGTATTGCCAGCAACGTTACTTGTGCACATTAGTGATCTACACCTCCCATTGCATATATATCATATCATATTGGTATCATCATATCATCTCTTGTGCCTCAAGTTTGTTCCCGCATATATACAATTGCTATCTTGGTTTGTGCATTGTGCCAAACTGGCCATACAAAAAAAACAAGAATAAACTTTTAAGCAAAAGAGTGAACAAAGAGCTCGTAAGCAGTAGCCATAGCATCATACCACATTGCATATAAGATCATCTTGGATCACCTTGTGAGAAACACCGGGAACCATACGTACATAGCATACTTGGGGTAGAAAGTTATCCATTTTGCATCTTATAGGTTGTGCACAAGTGTCGTATCCGCCTATTGAGCAATCATGCTAGCGTCTCTCTTGAGTTGTGCAACACGAGCGTTTTCCGTGGATTCCACATTTTGTGCTCATCCTTGGTTGCACGACCCCATTTTATCTATCCGTGTGTGTGTTTCCGTGTGCCACATATTGCGATTGGTCTACTTGTTTCACTTGCAAATTTGTGAATCTCTTTCAACATTATTGACTCTTGCTAACATTTTGCATCAAATTTTTGTGCCACTATCCTCACCGAGCTCCACCATAAGCCTTATTTGTGTAGGTGTGAGAAACTGACAAGATTTGGTACCAATTGTGCTATTTCCTTGTTCCACATTGGAGTGATCATTGATCCACCTTCAACTTCGGTCAAGGTACATTTGGTATTCGTTCTTCTCTTTCTCCCACTCATATTGGCTTGAGTCTTGTGATGGATAGGCAAGGCATTTCATCTCCGGTATTCCACAACAACGACGGCGTGAACAACTACATCACCAAAGCGTCAATCTTCGATCTACAACAACATATGCAAGGTGCACAATCAAGATTGCGAGAGCGCATCGAGAACCTCTCCATCGACATTCGTCACTCCGAAGTAAGGAAAAGGGACTACATCTACAACAAGCTTTCCGCACAAAAGGAGAAGCAAGATGCAAGGATGGAGGAGATTCAGACCTTGTTGATCAACCGTTCTCCCCCTTCATCATCCTGAAGGCGGCGACGTTCAAGTCACAAGTCTTCGGAGCGCAAAAATGATGCAAGCGCAAGTCGTCCACGTCCACATCTCCATGGCGACCACCATCACGTTCGTGATCCACCTCATCATGAAGGGCAAGTCACCTCCAAGCAACATGTGCATGACAACGACGAACGACATCTACTACAAGCTCAAGTGCGACAACGACACCATCATCATGAAGATGCTCGCCAAGCGCAAATGTAAAAGTCCCAACAAGCTCTACTTCACGCCAAGGCCAAACCTCAAGAGCACAAGAGAAGACCGCGAGACAAGCACCACCAAGAGCACGCTACGGCTACTACCACCACCACTTCGGTATCTTCGCCAAGTGTTCTCAATGCATCTTCACCTTCGAACGTACGGCATCTTCGCCTACTTCCCATGAGTTCGCCTACATCAACATATTCAAGTACAAGGCAACCACCTACGAGCGAGGGTGACACTTCCATCTTCGGAAGCCCCTCAAGGAAGATGGCCGAGCATGGGAATTTCCCTCCAGTCATGGAGACGAGCTATGAGGTGCCACATCATATGGGCCTCCTACAACAAGACGGCGAAAAGAAGGTCGAGCAAGGGCCATCCCCTTCGACCACGGCAATGTGCATGAACCTCTTCAACCACTTGAAGAAGGCGCCCATATTGGACTCATACTTCGAGTCAAGCTACGATACCGCACATGAGACCTTATCTTTGGTCTTAGAGGAGAGTGATGATGTGCCATCTTCGGCCTTCATCCACGGCTACAACTACGACATAATTGAGCATGAAGACATTTGCACCAACATCTCTCCGACACCGACATGTGACGAGATGCCCCAATTGCAGTGTGAGGAGAGCCACCACCCCACAAGTGATATGAGTGGCTCCACCAACCATATGAGTGAGAGCATCCGAGAGGGAGTGAGTGAGCCACAACACTTAGTGAGTGAGGTAGTTAACACGGCATGTGAGGCCACTTTGATTTCTAACAACTTAACCTCTACTCCTAGTGTGTTTTCTTGTTTGGTGCTAGGTCTCCTACATGACGACACGCCTATCCTCGACGAGTCCATGCCTCCAATGGAGACAACGATGGACATGGTGGAAGAAGATGCAACCCCCCCCCCCACATGGTTCCATCAAGATGAACATGACCACAACTTGCTCTTCGACACCTCACCTACAACACACGAGCGATGCTCCAAAGGTAACATAGGTGATGGTGCTTCTCTTGTCCCACTAGTGGACTATCTCACCAATGATTGCTTGCATGATGTTGACACACCTATTTCCATGCTCCATGCTAGTGCGACTTCTTCATGTCATGACTTACCTATTTATGATGAATATGATGACGAGCATGTTGAGTTGCCTAGTTGTGATGTTATGCTCAATAGGATATCATGTGCAAATTCTATTTGTCACATCATGTTTGATAATCCTTTGAACTTGTCATATGCTATGAGTGAGATGTCCCATGTTGCATCATTTCAATCTCAACATAGTGACTGTGCATGCCCCATTAGAATACATCCCATTTGCACTTATGGCATAGATGAAAAAATGATGGTCATTGGCTTTTGTTTTTCATGTGATGATATTGCCATGCCTCCTTTATATGATTTGCGCAATTCATCTACTATGTGATGCCATGATCACATAGAACCCAATATGCTTTGTTTTGGATGTTGTCAATATTCTCCGTGTGATGTTTCCATTAATGATCATGAGGAGACCCCGATAGTTTCCTCATACATATTAGGAGATTTTGATACATTCCATACTTTGCATGATTCTCATAATTTCTTGCACCGTATGCATTCCATGAATAACAATGCTCTACATGTTGCGAGTGATGCATTACATCCTTTGAGTCTCCATTATGCTATACATAACAACAAATCTATCATGATGGATGACATGTTTCTATATCACTCATCTCATTTATTTGAGCATTGGATATTTTGTGCTAACCAACACAAGCACGTGCGCATCATGATGGATGATGTGTACATCTACCATGCACACACAATTTTCCCTTTGTCTTTGTTTTGTGTAGGTACTCATGTACACTCGTCAACCTCTCAATCCCAAGAGTTGACGAAACGAGCTCTTGAGAGCAAAGATGACTTGGGATCGCGTGAACTATCTTTCCCACCTCTCTCTCACTTGGATCTCACATGGCTATGGGCTATATACCGCTTGTCGCTTCATGCTCATTTTCCCGTGTTCACTTTGCATGCTATGCTTACTTCTATGCCTTTGCCATGCAATTGTGACCCTTGCGTGCATCTACCCATGATTCACCATTATGCTATTCCTATGTGTATTTGCATGCTTGGTGTAGATCCTTGTTGCTATTGCCATGTTTATCATGTGCCTCATGCTATTGATCCTATTTTGCTCACATCCTCCTTTCATGCTTGTGCTATGTCATGTGAATTATTCATACACACTATTTGCACACATGACATACTTGACATGATTCCTTCTAGTATGTTGCATCTTCGTTGTAACGCCCCAAGACCGGAGCTTCAGATACCTTCCATGGATTCCGGGTTTCGTCGTGTGATTTGTTTGGTTCTTTGCATTCGTCATTGCATCATGTTGCATTTCATCATGTCATCATGTGCATTGTGTGTTTTTTCATACATATTAAGTTGTTGCATGTTCCATGCATGAATCTTGCTTCATCACCTTCTCCTTCCCTCTCACTTCCTTCTTCTTTCATGTCTTTGCAAGCGACCTTATTCCTCCTCCATTAATGTTCATCTTTTCCCTATAAATCTTGCCTCTTTCCTACACCCTCTCTGTCAGACTTCATCCCATTTGAAGTTGTTTTGGTCAGGTTAAAAAATGATTGAAGTTTGAGAATAATTCAAACTCTAGTTATTTTTCTACCTTCTAAAAATGCCTGAGCAATTTATTCAAACCTTACATAAATCCAGGGTTCTAGATATATAGTTATATATCTCATATCTCTAACCAAAAACCCCTGGATTTTCCCCTTTGTTGGTTGTTTATTTATATAAACAATAATTTATAAAGGAAAGAATTTAGAGGGAGAGGGAGCCAGCAGCCAGGCCGGCCTGCTTCCTCGAGGCCCAGCAGGCCCATCTACCGCCACTCCTTTCCTAACCCTAAACCTCTCCCTGGCCCAACCCTCATCTCCCTCGCATCTCCCCAGTGCCGCCAGGAGCCCTGCGCTCGATTCCATCTCCCCTTTCCCTCCCGCAGCACAGCCACCTCCTGCTCGATCTTCCTCTGCTCCCTTCTCCTCGCTGCGATTCTCCCATGCGCCGCCCTGCCATGGCCGCGTCTTCCCCCAGCCAGCGCCGCCGCGCACACACACACACCCGCACAACACCCCGCAGCTAGCGCCAGGAGCTCGCCTCCTCTTCACCATGGCCTCGAGCCCGATTCCCTCGTCCTTCTCCTCCTGTCGCCACGGCCTTTCTCGCTGCATATCCGCCACCCCAGGACAGCTCCTCCGGCCTCCCCATCCTCTGTTTCGCCTTGCCTCGCCTCCTGCTCCCCCGTGCCTCACGAACCGCATGTGTGGCCGCGTCCAACGCCTCCCGCTCCATCTGCCATGGCCTCACTTCGCCAGTGCCGCGCCTCCATCGCTCGGCGAGCTCCGTCACCAGCCGGTCCCTCCATCGCGCCTCCCTGCTTCGTCTGACCGCCATGTCACCATGCTCCAGCGCCGCTTCGAGCTCGTCATCCCCGACCTCCTCCGTTCGGGATATCGTCATTCCTCGTCGTCCCGTTGTCGGAGTTCACGCCCAAGGCCTGCTGCAACCTCACCTTCGGCCTCGCCATGGTTCCCCTGCACAAGCTGCTTCCGGCAAGGACGTTACCCCACTGCCTTCTCTTGTCGAGACCGAGACCCCGGGAGCGTCAAGTTTCTTCCACGATGCCCGAACGACTACAGGCCGAGACGCCAAGTCCGACGACCACTGAACAGGGAACATCGCCAAGTACCGCGACACTCAGATCCCTCGGATCAGTCAAGTGCATCTATGAAAACGTGTATGACCGTCGTCGAAGTTGCAAAGTACCTCTACGCAAGAAAAACGCCAAGTACATGGATACGCCGAGCTTCTCTCCGAATGTGTGTACGACTACCGTAGCGCCGAAGACCTTGGATGCTCGAACGAGTACCGAATGAAACGCCAAGTACCACTATCGCCGAGTACGACTACTTCCACGATGATATGAGAACAACTACCGTCGACCCTCAAAGCCTCCATGGACGTCAAGTCCCTCGCCGTGATCCCGAACATCTACGGAAAATTGTGCAACTAAGAACGTGAACGACTACCGCCGCCAAGATCACGAGTACCTCTACCGTTGTCATGTACCCCTACTTCCACTACCGAACCTCTCGAGAACGTCTACTTCCCCTACACCGCATCGAACATGAACCCCTCTGATAACGCACGCTTCGAAGGTATAACCTCGAGACGACGTCCGTGAACGAATGCATGTGTGATGTATGAGTTGCTCGTGCTTGCTCCGTGCTCGAATTGTCGGTGCACGTTGCCCCTCTTTTGCCTTGTCACCATCGCCGACTCATGGGACACCCGGTATCCGGGAGTGCCCCACCATCTTTTGCACGCATCCACACACTTCTCCTTCGCTTCGGTATCTCAATCGAGTTACCGGAACCAGGACGTTGACGTTGCACCGTTTTCGGTATCGTTGCCGTGGCACCCCTTTCTTTCCGCCACGATGACAAATGCCTCATATCTTATCATGCCAACTTTTTCATAAATTTTGCATATAAACTTGAACATGCCATTCGCATCATGATAATAACATCGAAAATGTTTAAAATTGTTGTTGCACCAAATTGCTAAATGCATATGGGGATTTACCGGATTCGTTATTTGTTATATCCGGCCCCATTTAAATTGTTTAGATGGTGTAGTTTTGTTATGCCTCATCTCTTGCCATGTTTAACAACATTTAATATTGTTGGGTACCTAAACGAGAGAGAACTAAATAATTGATGTGGTGTTCCGTCAATATGCAACACTTAACTTGTAGATTTGTTTGTGCATTTTGCCATGCCATGCCCTCTTTAAACCGGACATGCATCATACTTGGTTGTGCATCATGCCATGTCTATGTGGTGGTTGTTTACTATGTTGTGTGCTTCTTTCCGGTGTTTGCTTCTTTGGGTTGGATTCGATAACGTCCCGTTTGTGAGGACCCGTTCGTCTATGTTCGTTTGTCTTCCGCATGGACTCGTTCTTCTTCCTTGCGGGATTTCAGGCAAGGTGACCATACCCTCGAAATCACTTCTATCTTTGCTTGCTAGTTGCTCGCTCTTTTGCTATGCCTATGCTGCGATACCTACCACTTGCTTATCATGCCTCCCATATTGTTGAACCAAGCCTCTAACCCACCTTGTCCTAGCAAACCGTTGTTTGGCTATGTTACCGCTTTGCTCAGCCCCTCTTATAGCGTTTGTTAGTTGCAGGTGAAGATTGAAGTTTGTTCCTTGTTGGAACATGGAGATCTTGTTCCTTGTTGGAACATGTTTACTTGTTGGGATATCACAATATATCTTATTTAATTAATGCATCTACATACTTGGTAAAGGGTGGAAGGCTCGGCCTTATGCCTGGTGTTTTGTTCCACTCTTGCCGCCCTAGTTTCTGTCATATCGGTGTTATGTTCCCGGATTTTGCGTTCCTTACGCGGTTGGGTGATAATGGGAACCCCTTGACAATTCTCCTTGAATAAAACTCCTCCAGCAATGCCCAACCTTGGTTTTACCTTTTGCCACCTAGCCTTTTCTTTCCCTTGTGTTCTGCAGACTCAAGGGTCATCTTTATTTTTAACCCCCCCCCCCCAGGCCAGTGCTCCTCTGAGTGTTGGTCCAACCTGTCAGCTGCCGGTGGCCACCAGGGGCAACTCTGGGCTGGCCTACCCGTACCTAAGACAATCTGAGTGTGCCCTGAGAAAGAGATATGTGCAGCTCCTATCGGGATTTGTCGGCACATTCGGGCGGTGTTGCTGGTTTAGTTTTACCTTGTCGAAATGTCTTGTAACCGGGATTCCGAGTCTGATCGGGTCTTCCCGCTAGAAGGAATATCCTTCGTTGACCGTGAGAGCTTGTCATGGGCTAAGTTGGGACACCCCTGCAGGGTTTTGAACTTTCGAAAGCTGTGCCCGCGGTTATGGGCAGATGGGAATTTGTTAATGTCCGGTTGTAGAAAACCTGAAGTTGACCTTAAATAAAATACATCAACCGCGTGTGTAACCGTGATGGTCTCTTTCCGGTGGAGTCCGGAGAGTGAACACGGTTGTTGGAGTTATGCTTGACGTAGGTTGTTTTAGGATCACTTCTTGATCATAGTTCATCGATCGTGCTTTTGCCTTCTCTTCTCGCTCTCTTTTGCGTATGTTAGCCACCATATATGCTAGTCGCTTGCTGCAGCTCCACCTCATACCTTTACCTTACCCATAAGCTTAAATAGTCTTGATCGCGAGGGTGCGAGATTGTTGAGTCCCCGTGACTCACAGATACTTCCAAAACCAGTTTGCAGGTGCCGATGAGTCCGTGCAGTTGACGCAACTAAGCTCAAGGAGGAGCTCGATGAAGATCTTGTCCTTTGTGTTGTTTCGTTCTAGTTGATCAGTAGTGGAGCCCAGTTGGGGTCGATCGGGGACCTTTGTCGCATTTGGGGTTCTTCTTTTATTTTGGTTCGTAGTCGGACCTTGATTGTATCTGGATGATGTAATGCTTTATTCATGTATTGTGTGAAGTGGCGATTGTAAGCCAACTATGTATCTTTTTCCCTTATGTATTACATGGGTTGTGTGAAGATTACCTCACTTGCGACATTGCTTTCAATGCGGTTATGCCTCTAAGTCATGCTTCGACACGTGGGAGATATAGCCGCACCGAGGGCGTTACATTCGCACTACTAGCTTTCTTGCCTTGATTCACATGATTGCTTGGTTTTTCGCATCACCCATGTTCCATTCTTACTTGCTTTCTTGGGTTGATGACGTATATGTTCATGCCTCTCACATGATATATTTTGTTCATTGTCACTTGCCTCCAATTGATACATCTATGATTATTGATCTTGGAGACTTGGACACTTCACTTGTGATGCATGCTTGCTTGATTGCACCTATTGTATTTGGTTGTTCTCGCATCTTATGCCTCCATACTATGAAATGCTCACTTGTCCTTTCTTATGATGAGCATGATGCATACACTTGTTGGGTATCTTACCACACGAATGATAGGTTTTGCACTTCCGCTAACCTCATTTGTTTTTCCAAGTGTTTGTCATGTTCTTTCATTTTGGAGGATTCACAAGGTGGTGCCGTTATGCGACAACTTGGTCATGCGAAGGCATACACAATGAGCAACAACAACATTTGCGAGAATCTCCTAAAGGTGACCTCCTTCCCTTTGAGACATCCTCACATACGCATATTGGATGGGTCATTCATTCATTGTTGTTTCCTTCTTGTTGTCTACATGGTACATCTCGCGAACGGAGGAGCGACATTGAAGATTGGCTCTATGGACCTTCACATTGAGCAGCGCTCGGACTTAGTGGATGCACCTTCGAACCTCCACTCATGCCACGACGTCGAGCAATGGTACACCAACACCTCCATATTTGTTGATTATGCTCACACATGTCATGCTCGATGGACATATCATACACATGAAAAATTTGCATCTTATGCATGGATTGACTCACATTATGATTGCCTTGTTGCATCTTGTATTCCCATGTCATCCATGATATATGAGCTTGTGCATTTCCTTAGCAAATTTGTTGTGATCTAACTTGATGACATGTTCATACATCATGATCTTATTGCCTACCATCAATTGCATGATCACATCACATTGAGCATCCATTACCATATTCATGCTATTGATAAACCGTCTCACTATGACATCATTTTGCACCATGGTTGCATTGATCATATTCATCCTTTTTCTCCCATGAATGCTTTGCATACCATTCCATCTCTTTTGGATAAACTTCATGCACCTTGTCATGATCAATATTGTCGCACGGACACATGTTTACTTGATGGACACTTTGCGTGCGCTAACCATTGTATTTCCAAGTGTACTTCGTGTTTTCTCATTTTGCATGTACCACATATCGGAGACACCTTGGAGTACTTGGATTGCGCCATGCTTTCAACTCCGTCCAACTACAAGCCCGTCCACGACAATCGTTTCCATGGTGATGAGGATCACGACCCGAGGTCGGATCTTTCCCAAGGGGGAGGAGATGATGCGGAGCATCCCACGTTCATCCCCATGTACACTCCGACTACTCTCCAAGCCCCAAGAGGACATACGACGAGACCTCGAACATACGCCATCGGACGCAAGGTGAACTCGCTCCTCTTTGAACCATCACTTTCCATACGTGAGACATGGCTACTACCTCAAACATGTGTGCTATGCATGACCAGGAACCAAGAGGAAGCCCATGAACAAGACGACGAGGACACCAAGCACGAGGAACGAGAAGAAGAGCTGCGGAAGAAGCTCCAGCTACCGGATGACCGGTCGGGACCGGACGTCCGACGCCTGAAGACCCACCAGACGACCGGCCCGGACCGGACGACCGGCGATCCCGTACCCGAGCCAAAATGAGCGGACGTCCGACACACTCTAGCGTTCGGATGTCCGACCGTCCCCGGAAATCCGGCGCCTCCTCATCTGAGCCGAAATGCCGGACGTCCGACAAGTACCAGACGACCGGACCCTCGTGAGCCACCGGACATCTGATACCTGTCGGACGACCGACGCGTGTCTGTGCAGAGAGATCGGGCCCGAGGCCCATGTACCCCTTCACTTCGCCCCCATTTGCACTAAGACTATAAATAGACCTTCTCCACCTCCTAGTTAGGGTTAGCATTGGTTTAGCTCATATTTAGAGATAGAGCATTGCTCATCCACATCGGATCTACTCCACGAGAGAGACCACGGCCTCTACGGAGAAGATCCCTTTGGATTCAAGACCTCATTGCGGATAAGAACATCAAGACCTCCTCACGGAGAAGACCGGCTACCTTTGTATCGTCCGTTGTTGACTTTGGATCTTGTATCTTCCTTTGTATTCATGGATCTAGCGCATGTGTGATCATACTTGTTGGTTTGAGTGTTCTCTTGTGTTCCCCTTGTGATTTTCACCTCGTTTCCCGCCTTGTGTTCTTCGTGTTCATCGCAGGATCCGTTCCTTTCATGAAAGATCAGCCGATTAGGGTCCCTACCCTACATCAGAGAGCTAACAAACTTTGCATCCCCGAGTCTTCTCTTCGTTTGTTGCTTTTGCAGGATCTCATGGAGGAGGACTAATGGGACATTTTGGACGTGACAAGACTTTCGCTACGCTCTCCAGAACTACTATTGGCCAAGATGTTTCACGACGTCAGCCGCTTCACCAACCGATGTTCTACATGTCACAAAGCTAAGTCTAAAGCTCAATCCCATGGCCTTTACATGCCTCTACATATTCCATATCAACCATGGGAAGATATTAGCATGGATTTTGTACTTGGCTTGCCTAGGACTAGAAATGGAAAGGATTCGGTATTTGTCGTTGTGGACCGATTCTCTAAGATGGCACATTTCATTCCTTGCAACAAGATAGACGATGCTTCACATGTTGCCAATCTCTTTTGTAGGGAAATATTGCGTCTACATGGGGTGCCAAAGACGATCGTATTGGACTGCGACATCAAGTTCCTAAGGGAGAGTTCTTTTTCTAGCTTTTTTGGGCTTCCAGAATAAGCTGCCCCCTCCCCAGCTTATTCTAGAAGCCCAACCAAAATTTTCTTTTTAGAAGCCTACTAGTCAAGTCTCAACTACTAGGATTCTAAAAAAATAAATTTGGTTGGGCTTCTAGAATAAGCTAGGTAGGGGGCATCTTTTTGCAGCTTATTCTAGAAGCCACCAAAAGAACTGGCCCTAAGCTACTTTTGGAAAACCATATGCGCCAAGCTCGGATTCAAGCTACTCTTCTCCACGGCGTATCATCCACAAACCAACGGCCAAACGGAGGTGACCAACCGCACACTCTCCGCTCTACTTCGCGTGCTCATCAAGAAAAACATCAAGGAGTGGGAGGAGTGTCTACCTATCGCTGAGTTCGCCTACAACAGAGCAAGACACTCAACAACCGGCAAGTCCCCCTTCGAGGTCGTCTACAGATTCAACCCATTGTCCCCATTGGACATTCTTCCTCTACCACTACAAGAGCGCATCAATAGGGATGCAGGTGCACGTGTGAACCATCTCAAGAAGGTGCATGAAGATACAAGGCAAACCATCGAGCGCCAAGTACAATGAATTGCGACCAAGCTCAACATCAACAAGCAAACCATGGTATTCGACATTGGTGATCTTGTGTGGCTACACCTTCGCAAAGACCGCTTCCCCACTGAATGCAAGTCCAAGCTTCTACCTCAAGTGGATGGACCCTTCAAGGTACTTGCATGCTACAACAACAACGCTTACAAGATCGACCTCCCACGCGACAGTACAATGTGAGTGACATCTTCAATGTCAAGGACCTCTCGCCCTACCATGGTGATGAAGAATTCGATCCGAGGACGGATCTTCCCCAAGGGAGGGGAGATGATGCGGAGCATCCCAAGGTCATCCCCATGGACCTACCATCGTCTCAGCAAGTGCCTTGCAGACCCATGACACGAGCATGTGCAAGAGCTCTTCAAACCGAGGTGACATCTCTCCTCTCACAAGTTCACTTCAATGCACATGAGACATGGATACTACCTCAAACAAAGACATTATGCATACTCAGGTATCAAGGAGTTAGCCGTGAAGAATCTAAGGAGCAAGGAGAATCAGAAGAGGAAGATGGATGTGAAGAAGAAGAGATGCGGAAGAAGCTATAGGCTCCGGATGACCGACCAAGACCAGACGTCCGACGATCTCCAGGCTCCAGACGTCCGACCAAGACCGGACGTCCGACACACCCACACCCGAGCCGAAACTACAGATTTCCGAAGCCCTCTGGACGACCAACGCCCGGACGACCGACCCCGACCGGATGTCCGACCGAAGCACACCCAAGCCGAATCTATGGACGTTCGAAGAGCACCGGACGTCCGGACCCTTGCTAGCCTCCGGACGACCGGTGACTCCCGGACGTCCGGCGCCTGTGTGCTGTTACGTGTTGGGCCGCAGCCCATGTACCCCTTCGCCCACCTAGACTATATATACTCTTCTCCTACCTACATTTTAGGGTTATCAAAGGATTAGCTCATATTTCGTGTGAGAGCTTTGCTCATCCACTTGGTTACCTTCTCCTTGGAGATAGCGCCTCCTCGGAGAAGATCCGCCAAGCAGATTCAAGACCCCTTTACGGGAAGAACCTCAAGACCTCCTCACAGAGAAGACCGGCTACCTTTGTATCATCCCTAGTTGACCGTGGATCGTGTGATCTCTTATGTACTCAAGGATCAAGCATATGTGTGACTATTTCTTGTTGGCTTAGTGTTCCTCTCGTGTTTTCCCTTGTGTTTCCCCTCGTATTTCCCCTTGTGTTCTTCGTGTTCATCACGGGATCCGGTCCTTTCATGAAAGATCGGCCCCTAGGGTTCCTACCCTACATCACCATTCCTATTTCTAAATAACAAATATTACCGCAGCGCTAATAAAAGGGTTTGAAAGCTCTAGGTGGTATGATAAGCGGAATGAATCAAAAAAAGTGCATCATGAGGGTTGGGGATTTAGCATACGCTCTACTATCAATTATAGGTTCACCTATGCCCCAAGAAGGAGGTGCAGACGTGGAATTCAATAGATTTAAGCAACTTCAGTATGCGGGCAGCAATGTTGTTTGGAATCCAAGAGAACTTTGAATCAGAGGAATGACCAACACAGCTGGCATGGCTTTGTTGAATCAGGATTTGATGATAGGAACTTTGTTGAAATAACTTCTTTACCTCCCGTAAAATCCTTTATGCCTGATTTTAGTACTAACAATAAATGGCTAAAAACATCCTATTTTTTATGGTAAAATATGGAAAATCATATGGGAAACGAATAACGAATGGAAGTAGCCTAGCCTTTTCTTTTAGTCTCGGTCTCTAGATTCCCTTGTTCTTAGTGTAGCTAGCACTTGTTATTGCAGTCAAGGAGCCAGGAGCCTTCAATCACATTTGAGCTTTATGCTCTTCTCCTTCTTGGGGGTCGACCTGTAGTAGCAGGCGTATAGGAGAGGCCGAACAGCGTAGCGAGGCCATTGGGGATCTGCAGTGCACAAACGAAGAGCCTGCACGGTTAGAGAGACACTCTCAAGTTATATAAAATTTGGTTGGAACATGAAGATGGAGATATTATTGACCGTGACGTAGAGGTCGAATTTGATGAGAGCGTAGGATGTCCAGCGGACGCCGTTGAGGAAGCTCACCAGCGATAGGAAGAAGGGCATGTACTCGACGCTCTTGGTCTTGATCACTTTACCCTACACGCAACCCACAATACACATTAATTCCTCCCCGCAAAAATATATATTCATTAATTCCAAGCATAGGATGCAACAACTCGAGCTTTCCATATATAAAGATTGATTCTATGTTCTATGTAAAATGTAAATAAATTCAGCAGGTAATATTGGTGAACTCTACACCTGGACCACATGACCGACGAGAAGAAACCGACATACAGGATCCCTTTTCCGTTTCAACGTGATCATCTCACAGAGTTGGCAAGGGAAGATCACAAAAAGCACAGACTGGTACAGGGACACATGTACTATCTCCATCCAAGAACACATGATTCGAAATCTGGCACACCTAAAACTTGCATCCCCTAGGTGAACACATATGTTTATGATGAAGCTGAACATGGCAGATTTCATTAGATGAAATATTCCTCCCGTTCCAGACCCGTCACTCAACAGCCAACGAGTTTGGTGAGAACAACAGAATAAGTTTGGTTGGCTAATCAATTGTACAACAGAACTGCCTGTATTGAATGCAACTGCAAGTAACCAAGGATACCGCATCGATAATCAGAGGACACGTAGGGGCTACGGTATCTTTTTAGGTAGAAATGAACAATAGGCCTTTTGACAGAACATAGAGCAACATGTTCTTGGGATGTGCCACATGAACACCATGACAGTTTATCCCAAAAGGTGGCACGTTGGTTTTTACTAGTAAAAAGGGTTAAAGAAGAGATTTGACACGATGGTTAAAACAGGACCATTGATGCATCTTTTAGAGATGGATTTGGTTCCAAAATTGTCTCCCGCATCCATGCTTCCAGAACAAATAGCAACTAAGGTATGCTAATAGTGGTACATAATGAATGCCTCAGCTATAACCTAATGAGTCACTTTCCCCGAGTAAGCTGCAATATCCTTCACAGATCATGGTGTCTAGATCATGCAACATATTTGAAAGATGATGGAAACCCATCATTAATCAGTAATCAGAAAAGAACCTGGAGACTAGAGAATATGAATATGGCTAATTTGTTCTTAAATAGAAGTTCCAGAAGAATTAATATCGGCTGTTTTAATCTTAAGCAGTAGAACCCCTGAATCACCAATCCATTTTGAACTTCAAAGGCAACGTGTCACTGATAGCTGGGTCCAAAAAATCCTTGACTGACCCAGCAGTAAGTGACCATGCATGACAACTTAACCTATGAAACCCTCATCCACACAACACCAACAACATCACCTCTGCCACCAACCGAAGGGGAATGCACGCCTATTCCCCAACAATATCACTAACATCTACCAATATAGATCTAAAAAGATATCTATGCACGTGGATCAAGAGCGGGATCGATGGGTATGTACCATGATGGTGAGCGGGCAGGCGTACATTGCAGAGCCGAATATGACGCAGAGGATGTCGTAGAACACCCAGAGCATGCAGTTGAGTAGCGTCGCTAGGTACAGGTTTGACTTGAACTCCTCCACGTCCTTGTTCTTGATGATCCGCTAGAACGTCGGCCTGCACATGTACAAGCAAAAAGCAAGCGCCCCCTCATTAGAATCAAACCCTAATTACCAACCACCTTCCATACAGAGTAGACTAGACAAGAGGACGAGGGGCATGGCGGCGGCTTACACAGGGAGAGGAAGAGGCTGCAGGACATTGCTGACGACGTTACGGGCCGCATTCGGGGAAATCATCTTACTTTGCTCGCCGCGAGTGGGTGGGGACTTGGGATTGGTTTGGATTGGACGGTGCATGCGGTGAAAGGGAGGGAGAGAGAGCCAAAGCAATTGAGATTTGGGAGGCGGTTGAGATCGAGGGATTAGCTTATATAGATAGACACGATGGGGGCGCGGTGTTTATCCGGTCTCGTGTTAGATCCTATGACTTGGTTAGTTAGCCTACGAGAACAAGTCACAAGTTTTTTGTTTGACTATGCATCCAGTTCATTGCTATCTCTATCTTTATCTACATGTATATTCACACGCACTATTCTTGAGAGTCAAGACACCGTTTTGCCTTAACAAGCAAAATAAATCCCAGATAAACACTAGAGCAGAATAACAGATAAATAGTAAAGAATATATGTATCACTACGATCGAGATTCAATAAACCATTCACCTTGGGTGTATGACCACAGAAGGTTTTATTCATGTAAACAGAATAACAATTATTCTTTAACTTAAATGAATAACCGTATTGCAATAAACATGATCACTCATATTATGCTCAACGCAAACACCAAATAACATTCATTTTAGGTTCAACACTAATCTCGAAGGTAAAGGGAGTGTGTGATGGTGATCTTATCAACCTTGGAATCACTTCCAACACACATCGTCACCTCGCCCTCAACTACTCTCTGTTCATTTTGTAACTCTTATTTCAAGTTACTAATCATAGCAACTGAACTAGTATCAAATACCGAGGGGCTACTATGAACACTAGTAAAGTACACATAAATAACATGTATATCATATATATATTATTCACTTTGCCATCCTTCTTATCCGCCAAGTATTTGGGGAAGTTCCGCATCCAATGACCATTTCCTTTGCAGTAGAAGCACTCAGTTTCAGGCTTGGGTCTAGCTTTGGGCTTCTTCATGCGAGTGGCAACTTGCTTGCCATTCTTCTTGAAGTTCGCTTCCTTTCCCTTGCCCTTTTACTTGAAACCAGTGGTCTTGTCAACCATCAACACTTGATGCTTTTCTTGATTTCTACCTTCGCTGGTTTCAGCATCGCGAAGAGATTGGGAATCATTTTCGTTATCCCCTGCATATTATAGTTCATCACAAAGTTCTAATAACTTTGTGATAGTGACTAGAGAACTTAGTCAATCACTATCTCATCTAGAAGATTAACTCCCACTTGATTCAAGCGAATGTAGTACCCAGACATTCTGAGCACATGCTCACTAGCTGAGCTATTCTCCTCCATCTTGTGGGCAAAGTACTTGTCAAAGGTATCATACCTCTCGACTCAGGCATGAGTCTGAGATACCAATTTCAGCTCTTGGAACATCTTATATGCTCTGTGGCGTTCAAAACGTTTTTGAAGTCCCGGTTCTAAGCCGTAAAGCATGGTGCACTAAACTATCAAGTAGTCATCATACCGAGCGTGCCAAACGTTCATAACGTCTGCATCTGCTCCTGCAATAGGTCTGTCACCTAGCGGTGCATCAAAGACATAATTCTTATGTGCAGCAATGAGAATAATCCTCAGATCACGGACCTAGTCCGCATCATTGCTACTATTATCTTTCAACTTATTTTTCTCTAGGAACATGTCAAAAATAAAACAGGGAGCTACATCGCAAGCTATTGATCTACAACATAGATATTCAAAAACTATCAGGACTAAGTTCATGATAAATTAAAGTTCAATTAATCATATTACTTAAGAACTCCCACTTAGATAGACATCCCTCTAGTCATCTAAATGATCACGTGATCCATATCAACTAAATCATGTCCGATCATCACGTGAGATGGAGTAGTTTTCAATGGTGAACATCACTATGTTGATCATATATACTATATGATTCATGTTCGACCTTTCGGTCTTATTGTTCCAAGGCCATATCTACATATGCTAGGCTCGTCAAGTTTAACCCGAGTATTCTGCACGTGCAAAACTGGCTTGTACCCGTTGTATGTGAACGTAGATCTTATCACACCCGATCATCAGATGGTGTCTTGGCACGGCGAACTATAGCAACGGTGCATACTCAGGGAGAACACTTGTACCTTGAAATTTAGTGAGGGTTCATCTTATAATGCTACCGCCGTACTAAGCAAAATAAGATGCATAAAAGATAAACATCACATGCAATCAAAATATGTGACATGATATGGCCATTATCATCTTGTGCCTTTGATCTCCATCTCCAAAGTACCGTCATGACCATCATCATCACCGGCATGACACCATGATCTCCATCATCTTGATCTCTATCAATGTGTCATCACATGGTCGTCTCGCCAACTATTGCTTTTGCAACTATTGCTATCGCATAGCGATAAAGTAAAGCAATTATATGGCGCTTGCATCTTATGCACTAAAGAGACAACCATAAGGCTCCTGCCAGTTGCCGATAACTTCAACAAAACATGATCATCTCATACAACAAATTATATCGCATCATGTCTTGACCATATCACATCACAACAAGCCCTGCAAAAACTAGTTAGACGTCCTCTACTTTGTTGTTGCAAGTTTTACGTGGCTACTACGTGCTTCTAGCAAGAATCGTTCTTACCTACGCATCAAAACCACAATGATTTTTCATCAAGTGTGTTGTTTCAACCTTCAACAAGGACCGGTCGTAGTCAAACTCGATTCAACTAAGGTTGGAGAAACAGACACCCGCTATCCACCTGTGTGTGAAGCACGTCGGTAGAACCACTCTCATGAACGCGGTCATGTAATGTCGGTCCGGACTGCTTCATCCAACAATACCGCCGAATCAAAGTAAGACGTTGGTGGTAAGCAGTATGACTATTATCGCCCACAACACTTTGTGTTCTACTCGTGCATATAACATCTACGCATAGACCTGGCTTGGATGCCACTGTTGGGGAACGCAGTATTTCAAAAAAATTACCTACGATCACGCAGGATCTATCTAGGAGAAGCATAGCAACAAGACGGGAGAGTGTGTCCACGTACCCTCGTAGACCAAAAGCGGAAGCGTTTAATAACACGGTTGATTTAGTCGAACGTCTTCGTGATCCAACCGATCCAAGCACCGAACGTATGACACCTCCGCATTCAGCACACGTTCAGCTCGATGACGTCCCTCGATCTGTTGATCCAGTTGAGGACGAGGGAGAGTTCCGTCAGCACGACGGCGTGGTAACGGTGATGATGAATTTATCGGTGCAGGGCTCCGCCTAAGCACTATGACGATATGACCGAGGTGTGTAATTGTGGAGGGGGGCACCGCACACGGCTAAGAGAAGGCTTCGTGTGCCTTTGGGGTGCCCCCTGCCCACGTATATAAAGGAGGGAGGGAGAGAGGCCGGCCCTCCTAGGGGCACACCAAGTGTAGGGAGTCCTACTAGGACTCCTAAGTCCTAGTAGGATTCCCTTTCCTTTTTGGAGTAGGAAAGAAGCAAAGGAGGGAGAGGCAGAAGGAAAGGGGGGGTCGCGCCCCCACCCCTTGTCCAATTCGGTTTGGGCAGGGGTAGGCGCGTGCCACCTCAGGGCCCTTCTTCCCTCTCTCCACTAAAGCCCAATAAGGCCCATTAACTTCCCCCGGCAAATTCTCCCGCAAAAAAAGAACTTCCCCCGGCAAATTCCCGTAACTCTCCGGTACTCCGAAAAATACCTAAATCACTCGGAACCATTTCGATGTCCGAATATAGCCTTCCAATATATCGATCTTTACCTCTCGACCATTTCGAGACTCCTCGTCATGTCCGTGCTCTCATCCGGCACTCCGAACAAACTTCAATCATCAAATCACATAACTCATAAAATAAATCGTCATCGAACGTTAAGCGTGCGTACCCTATGGGTTCAAGAACTATGTAGACATGAGCAAGACACATCTCCAATCCATAACCAATAGTAGAACCTGGATTCTCATATTGGCTCCTACATATTCTACGAAGATCTTTTATCGGTCAAATCGCATAACAACATACGCCATTCCCTTTGTCATTGGTATGTTACTTGCTCGAGATTCGATCGTCGGTATCATCATACCTAGTTCAATCTCATTACCAGCAAGTCTCTTTACTCGTTCCGTAATGCATCATCCAGCAACTAACTCATTAGTCACATTGCTTGCAAGGCTTATAGTGATGTGCATTACCGAGAGGGCTCGGAGATACCTCTACGATACACGGCGTGACAAATCCTAATCTCGATCAATGCCAACCCAACAAAAACCTTCGGAGGCACCTGTAGATCATCTTTATAATCACCCAGTTACGTTGTGACGTTTGATAGCACACAAAGTGTTCCTCCGGTATTTGGGAGTTGCATAATCTCATAGTCAGAGGAATATGTATAAGTCATGAAGAAAGCAATAGCAATAAAACTTAACGATCATTATGCTAAGCTAACGGATGGGTCTTGTCCATCACATCATTCTCCTAATGATGTGATCTCGTTCACCAAATGACAACACATGTCTATGGTCAGGAAATTTAACCATATTTGATTAACGAGCTAGTCAAGTAGAGGCATACTAGGGACACTTTGTTTTGTCTATGTATTCACACATGTACTAAGTTTCCGGCTAATACAGTTCTAGCATGAATAATAAACATTTATCATGATATAAGGAAATATAAATAACAACTTTATTATTTCCTCTAGGGCATATTTCCTTCAGGGTCGTATGATGTTTCTCCCCTCTATACTCTTGTTGTGATGAATTGAATCTTTACCCTTTGAAGTTTTATCATGTCGGATTGAATGTTCATATTTGAGAAAACATGATGTATGTCTTGCAGTATGAATACTTGAGGTGACATTGGGTTATCTTATTGATTCACTTGATATATGTTATGGCACTCAACTTGCGGCTTCCCGCGGTGATATTGGGGTAATCTATGCATAGGGGTTGATGCATGTTTTTATTATCTTTTCTCCGATAGAAACTTTGGGGTCCCCTCGTAGTTCCTTGTGATGGATTGAGTATTATGAATATGGACTTGCTTTGGTCTTATCTTAGTACAGACTCTAGGATAGATCAAACGGAAAAAATAGCTTTGTGTCATTTTAGTACGGACTCTTGAATAGATCAAGGCAACACCGGATGAGCGCTCCATACAACTAAAACCAACCCTCAAGTTTCCCCGAGGTGGCGCTGCAAAGGACTCTAGTTCGGACCAACACTTAGACAAGCACTGGCCCAGGGGGGCTTAAAATAAAGATGACCCTCGAGAGAGCGACTCCCAAGGGAAAAGTAGGTGGTGGTGAGGCAAATGGTAAAACTAAGGTTGGGCCTTGCTGGAGGAGTTTTATTCAAGGCGAACTGTCAAGGGGTCCCCATAACGCCCAACCGTGTAAGGAACGCAAAATCAAGGAACATAACACCGGTATGACGGAAACTAGGGCGGCAAGAGTGGAACAAAACACCAGGCATAAGGAGGAGCCTTCCACCCTTTACCAAGTATATAGATGCATTAATTAAAATAAGAGATATTGTGATATCCCAACATATCCATGTTCCAACATGGAACAAACTTCATCTTCACCTGCAACTAGCAACGCTATAAGAGGGGCTGAGCAAAGCGGTAACATAGCCAAACAACGGTTTGCTAGGAAAGGTGGGTTAGAGGCTAACATGGAAAAATGGGAGGCATGATAAAGCAAGTGGTAGGTATCGCGGCATAGCAATAGAGCAAGCAACTAGGAAGCAAAGATAGAAGTGATTTCGAGGGTATGGTCATCTTGCCTGAGATCCTGCAAGGAAGAAGAACGAGTCCATGAAGAAGACAAACGGACGAAGTAGAATGGATCCTCACAACTCCGGAACGAAACCGAAGCTAACACGAGAAGCAACCCAGAAAGAAAGCAAGCGATGCAGTAAACAACCACCACATAAACATGGCATGATGCACAAGCAATTATGATGCATGTCCGATTTAAGAGGCATGGCATGGCAAAGTGCACAAGCAATCCTACAAATTAAGTGGAGCTCAATATGCAACGAGTTGCATATTGACGAAACACCATATGATTTATTTAGTTCGATCTCGTTTATATACTCAACAATATTAAATGTTGTTTAGCATGGCATGGGATGAAGAAAAGTAAAACTACCTCTCTAGGCAAGTTTAAATGAGGCCGGAACAACAAGCAACAAGTCCGGAAAATCCTCATGTGCATATTAATGGATTTGGTACTGTTCTGACCTAAACCATATTTTAGAGTTGTTAAACATGCAAAGTAAAACCACCATGTTAAACTAGGCATTTTTCTACCCCATTTACATATAAAGTTTATTAGGTTTGGAGCTACGGTTATTAAGTTATGAAATAAAGCATTTTAGCATGTTATTTAAGAAAATTAAAGCAAACATCATTTTAAACATGATTGAAAGTTGGATATTATTAAACTAGATGAAATTCTAGTCATATTTCATATATAATTCATTTTAAACCGATGCACGGATGATGAGATATGATATGCATGATGTAGGGGGACTTTTCTGTAAAAACTGTTTACTCAGGATTAATAGCTAAAATCGCTGGAATAGGAAAAAACATAACGGGCCAGAATTGACTAGCCCAACAGCAGGAAAGAAAAAAAGGTGGGGTGCTGGGGGTGGCCTCACCTAATGGGCCTTGGCCCAGCTCGGCAGAGGAGTTGGGCTTGCGGGTAGCAGCTCTAGAGGCCAGTGACCTGTTGCTGGCGGGGCGCTGGTCAACGCAAAGCAAGCAGCAGTGGTTCGAGCAGTGAAAATAGGGGAGAGAGGCAGGGAAACTTGGCGCCGGTCGTCGTTGTTCCGGCACACAGAAGCAGTGGAGGCCGGTGATGAGGGCTTGGGGAGGTCCGACCACGGAGATGCGCCAGCGCCGGCGAGATCTGACGAGGACGCGGATTTGGACGAGGCAGCGGCAGAACTTGGCACACGGACGATGCTAGAAGCAGAGGAGCGACACGACCATGAGGGCGGAGTTGGAGGGTCCTGGCGGCTCTGCTCGGAGAACTGGCTGGTGACGTGGCGGACGAGGCGGCAGGGGACCGGCTTGAGGACACGGGGTAGGCGGTGCGGCAGGGGCCAGGCGCGGCGACAGCTTGCTGGCGAGGGGCGAGGCAGATGTAGGCATTGACGACGACGGACGGGAAGCACATGCAATGCGGAAATCCCTCGCGGTTCAAGGACTAGAGAAGATCTTGGCCGGCGTTGAAGCTTTGGCCAGTCGACGGCTTGAAGACAGCGGCTCCATGGTCTCCTGTTCGAACATGCAGAGAACGAGAGAGAGATGAGACAGGGAAAGAAGAAGGGAAAGAAGGAGGTAGCGCGAGGGGAGGCTCGGGCATCAGTGGTCTGCTCCAGTGAGCTGGCCGGTGCTCAGGCGGCTGCAGGAGAGGAGCGACGGGCAGAGGAGCTCGGGCTCCTGCAGGATTTGGGCGGCGATGGTGGTTGGACAGGAGGGGAAAACGAGGAGAAGGTGGAGGCTGCGAGGGGATTGGGCGCTGGATGGATGGATCGGGAGGAGTTCCCAAGGAGGAAGAGAAAGGAGGAGTGCTGGTTTGGCTGGTTTTGGATCTCGATGGGGAGAGTGGCGGCGGCGTGGGGATGGATGGGACATCTCCCCTAGAAATTAGGGTTGATCTGTTTATGTATGGCATACGGATCTTTGGGTAGGGGCTACCTCGTCCCTCCGATCGTAATCGGACGGTCGAGAAACAAATAGGTAGGGAGTCCAAAAAGAAAAACGGAGATGTTTTGTAGATGTTTGGGGATGATCCGGACCCAACGGTGATGACTGCCCGGGTCGGGTTCGGGACAACTTTCGGACGCGCGCGAGGGGTTTGATGCACTGATGCAAGGAGGGGGTCAGGTGGTTAGGAGGGGTTTCGGGGCCCTCCGATAACAATCGGACGGCTCCGGATGTGAGGAGGGTTAGGCTGAGAGGAGAGAGACGGAAAAGCAGCCCGGCAACCGTTTCCGGAGACTGGAACGTCCGACGATAGACCGACTATAATGTCGCTATAGTTAATCGTTGGGGCATCAAACAGACTATGAATGCGATGAAACTTGGCAGGCAGCCTACTGACAACATAAAAACACCGCATGCCAACTTTCAACCCATTCCGAGAACATTTTTTGCCACTTATAAAATAATATTTCGGACGTGCTGCGGGCGCGTGCAAGTGTGTATGAGCTCGGAACGGACAACGGAAGGAACTAAGAGACCGGGATGGATGCAAGTTCTAAAAACATGATGACGCAATGTGGATGATGCGATGGCAAGATGCAACATGCAAACAAATGACAAGGCAACAACAACGAATAACTGGAAGACACCTGGCGCATCGATCTCTTGGCGTCACACAACCCAACACTTTTACCTACTATTTTTGTGTGTTCACATGATTATTCTACTGTAGTAATCATGTTTTATAGCTTTTGTTTCAATAAAGTGCCAAGTAATACCTTTGGGATGGCTTAGGGTGATAGTTGATTTGATCTTGCTGAAAAACAGAAACTTTTGTGCTCAGGAAAACAATTATCATTTTTAACATAAGCGTGATAAAATGCTGATTACTTTTGCCGAAGATTAATATACAAATTTCTCAGGTTTTCCTAATTTTTCAGAATTTTTGGAGTAGCAGAAGTATGGTTTGAGTACAGATTACTACAGACTGTTCTGTTTCTGATAGATTCTGTTTTCAATGCATAGTTTGCTTGTTTTCTAATTTCCATGGCTTATATTGCTCAATATACATTGTGGAAATGATATGCTACAGTTGCCATTGTGTGAGAAAAATTATGAATGTTGTCTTTGGCAGTACCAAAAGTGGAATGCTTTGCTCTTTATCATACTAACCTATCTCACAAAGTTCCGTTAAGTTTTGTGTGATTGAAGTTTCAAGTTTTGGGTGAGATATCGATATGAGGAGAATAAGGAGTGACAAGAACCTAATATTGGGGATGCCCAAGGCAACCCCAAGGAAATGTTCAAGTAATATCCAAGCAACTAAGCTTGGGGATGCCCCGGAAGGCATCCCCTCTTTCGTCTCCAACATTATCGGTAACCTCACTTGGAGTTATGTTTTCATTCGTCACATGATATGTGTTTTGCTTGGAGCGTCAATTTATTTTGTTAGGATTTGCTTGATGTTATTTAAAATAATGTTTTGCATCTTTTATTTCAATAAAAGTGGCAATGATAGCCTTTGCCATGCCTATTTTGTAAGTATACATGTTGCTGTTTGAAAATATAAAGTTTAAAGCTGTTGCAAAAATTCCGTAGAAAACTCATAATGTGATAAAATGTTTAAACTTTGTGCAAAATAATCTCTAATAAATTTTCTACAGTGTGGTAAATTTTCATAACTTTTGGAGTTAGTGAAGTATTGATACTCTTGCATTCTTTACAGATTGTACTGTTTTGGCAGAACGCTGTTATGTTTGCCTTGTTTGCATATGTTTGCCTGTTTCATGATTCTATTTGAGGATAGGAGTATTAAATATGCCGAGGCATTTAGTATGCAATGTTGAATAATAATTTTAGTGATTTGCTACAGTAGAGAATGATAAGGTTTTTGCATTGGTTTGTACTAACTTATCTCGCGAGTTCTTGTTGAGTTTTGTGTGGATGAAGTTTTTGAGATTTAGGAAAACCGTGATATGAGAGGAATTAAGGAGACACAAAATCTCAAGCTTGGGGATGCCCAAGGAACCCCAAAATAAGATTTCAAGAAGTCTCAATCATCTAAGCTTGGGGATGCCCCGGTAGGCATCCCACCTTTCTTCTTCAACAATTATCGGTTAGTATCGGATGAGCCTAAGTTTTCGCTTCTTCACATGAGTTGTGCTATTCTTAGAATTCATTTTATTTTCATTTTTTATTGATTTTTAATAAGATACTTAGATCTTAAAGTTTTTAAATAAAATATAGTCCTCAAATAGTTTCCAAAGAGGCCAAGTAAGCGACATTCACATCCCGTCAACAAAGCTCTTTTCTATATCATTTACTCTTGTGCTTCACTTATATCTTGTGAGTAAATTGTTGAATAAATTGAATGTCATGAAGTTGAAATCATATCATGCCTAGTTGTTGCTTCACATTGGGTTTAGAAAGTGAAATCTTTTGAGGCTTGACAATCACAATATTGGTCATACAAGCAATTCATGAATAATTAGTATAAGGAAGAGAACTTTCGCATATAATACACTATCATGGAAATCTTTTGTGATTGTGAGCCCCCATCAAAATATTATATGCCAAAATTGTTGATGTTGGAAAAGGAAGACAACGTAATGGTTTATGTTTGTTCATATTCACATAGAAGTTATATTGTCATAGATCCTTCAACATGTGGTGCTTGCCCCCCCCCCCATCTTTGCTAGCCAAAAATTCCGCACCGAGATACTACTTGTGCATCCAAAAACCCTTAAACCCAAATCTTATTTTCAAGAGTCCACCATACCTACCTAAGGATTGAGCAAGATCCTTCAAGTAAGTTGTCATCGGTGCAATAAGGCAATAAAAATTGCTTCTAAAAGTGTAAGATCTTTTAGTGTAAGAGAAAATTGAGCGTTGTACGATCTTGTGATGGTAAAGCAATAAAAGCGACATACCGTATAATAAAGGTTGCTATCACAAGGGGCAATATAACATGACATTCTTTTGAACTAAGGGGTTGATCATACAAACAAATAAGCGCATGGCAACCTCTGCTTCCCTCTGTCAAGGACCTATCTTTTACTTTTCAGTATTTACTTTTATGCAAAGAGTCAAAGTTTTTCTCTCTATTCTTTTTTATTTTTCTCCTTTTCCAAGCATCATGTGGTGAGGAAAGATCTAGGCACATATGTCCAGTTGAATATGGGTAGCATGAGTTATTATTGTTGACATCACCCTTGTGGTGAATATGTTGGGAGGCAAAACATTAAGCCCCTATCTTCCTATGTATCCGGTTGAAACATTTTGCTCATGTGTACGCGGTGAGTGTTAGCAATCATAGAAGACTATATGATGGTTGAGTATGTGGAGCTCTTACTTAAACTTTGTTAAATAAGTTGAATTGCAATTGCTTGGTGACTGAGAACATAGGTTGTTGGGTTCCAAGAGAATTCATTATTTGAACCTTAACATGTGAATTGGTTGCTACTATAACATGAGAAATTTTATTAGAAAGAATTGTTGTTATGATGCTAGGAAAAAGTGATTGAAGTTATCATTGATCAAACTTGTGCACTTTACTAGCATTCGCACTTCATAAATTATTTCTTTTATCATTTACCTACTCGAGGACGAGTAGGAATTAAGCTTGGGGATGCTGATACGTCTCCAACGTATCTATAATTTATGAAGTATTCATGTTGTTATATTATCATTCTTGGGTGTTTTACAATCATTTTATAGCAACTTTATATCATTTTTTGGGACTAACCTATTGACCCAGAGCCCAGTGCCATTTGCTATTTTTTCTTGTTTTTTACATCGCAGAAAATCAATATCAAACGGAGTCCATACCGCGAAACTTTTTGTGGATTTTTTATGGGCCAGAAGACTCCCGATGGGCCAAAGCAGCACCCCCAGGTGCCTCTAGGGGGCACAACCCACGAGGGTGCGCCAGGGCCCCCTGGCGTGCCCAGGTGGGTTGTGCCCACCTCGGTGGCCTCCCATACCCCTTCTTTGCACTATAAATTCCCGAATATTCCGAAACCCTTCTGGGTTAACCTAGATCAGAAGTTCCGCCGCCGCAGGGCTCCGTAGCCACCAAAAACCAATCTAGACCCATTTTGGCACCCTGGCGGAGGGGGCAATCATCTCCGGCGCCCATCTTCTTCATCCCAGCAGCCACCACGATGAGGAGGGAGTAGTCCACCCTTGGGGCTGAGGGTTTGTACCAGTAGCTATGTGTTTAATCTCTCTCTCTCTCTCGTGATCTATATCATGGTCTTTGTTAGCATAGATGGATCATATGATGTTTCTCCCCTCTATACTCTTGTTGTGATGAATTGAATCTTTACCCTTTGAAGTTTTGTCATGTCGGATTGAATGTTCAGATTTGAGAACACATGATGTATGTCTTGCGGTATGAATACTTGAGGTGACATTGGGGTATCTTATTAATTCACTTGATATATGTTATGGCACTCAACTTGCGGATTCTCGTGGTGATATTGGGGTAATCTATGCATAGGAGTTGATGCACATTTTTATTATCTTTTCTTCGATAGAAACTTTGGGGTCCCCTCGTACTTCCTTGTGATGGATTGAGTATTATGAATATGGACTTGCTTTGGTGTTATTTTAGTACGGACTCTAGGATAGATCGAACGGAAAAAATAGCTTTGTGTTATTTTAGTATGGACTCTTGAATAGATCGAATGGAAATAATAGATTTGAGGTGGTTTCGTGCCCTACAAACAATTCCTATATTTTGTCCTCCGCTAATCGGAACTCGGGAGTGCTTCTTCGTTACACTTTGAGGGATAGTCATATGATCCAACTATGTTAGCATTGTTGAGAGATTACATGGGCCTGGCCCTAAGGGCTGTATATATGGAGGAAGAGGGGGGAATTTCGTGGCCCTTGAGGGTGGGGTCCGAAACCAACCCTAACTCTTGTTTCCCCACACATACGGACTCTAAAAATAGCCTATACTTAAGTATTTCGAAATTACATGGGCCTGGCCCATTAATAAGGTGACGCAGCACCTAGAATAGCCTATGGACGAATATTATGAAGTGGCATCTTGTATATTTCGTCCATGGCTTCATGCACTCCTTATGGCGGCTTCAAAGTCCTGAAATCATCACTTGTAACTCCGTTCTTGATCCCCTTGCGCATGCCATCAACTCCATGCGTGTTCTTGCTCCAATGTTCATCCTTCTCCAAGCTAGGCCCTTCATTTGTAAGCAAAACAAATGTATCCAATTTAGGCAGCATCATAATCTCATGAACATTAGAATCATTACCAAGAAACGAAAGTACCTGGTAATTTAATTGGCGTGCGCGAGCTCTAGTAATTGGTCCAGTATATGTAACAGTAGGGGCTGTGGGTGTAACAATGGTATTGATGTCCTCATCATCCTCCCCTTCTTGAAATGAAGTCGTCCTCGACGGAAGCGCATCTTCCTCACCCAAATAAGGCTTCAAATCTGCAATGTTAAAAGTGGGACTAACCCCAAAATCTACAGGTAGCTCAAGTTTATATGCATTATCATTTATTTTCTCTAACACCTTAAAAGGACCATCAGCACGTGGCATTAGCTTTGATTTGCGCAGATTAGGAAATCTATCTTTACGCAAATGTAACCAAACAAGATCTCCAGGCGCAAACACAACATGTTTTCTACCCTTATCTCCAGCAAGCTTATATTTAGCATTCATACGCTCAATGTTTTCCTTAGTTAACTCATGCATTTTTAAAATCAATTAAGAACGTTCTTTAGCATCAAAATTAACCTTCTCTGAAGATGGAAGAGGCAACAAATCAATAGGTGCACGAGGTAGGAAACCATACACAATTTCAAAAGGGCACATCTTAGTAGTAGAATGCAATGAACGATTATAAGCAAATTCAATATGAGGCAAGCATTCTTCCCACATTTTCTTGTTATTCTTCAAAACAGCCCTAAGCATAGTAGACAATGTTCTATTGACTACTTCAGTTTGTCCATTAGTTTGGGGGTGACAAGTAGTACTAAAAAGCAGCTTAGTCCCCAACTTAGCCCATAAACATCTCCAAAAGTGGCTAAGAAATTTAGTATCACGATCTGAAACAATAGTATTTGGCACACCATGTAAGCCAATAATTTCACGAAAGAACAAATCAGCAACATTAACAGCATCATCGCTTTTATGACATGGTATAAAGTGTGCCATTTTTGAGAACCTATCCACGACAACAAATATGCTATCCCTCCCCTTCTTTGTTCGAGGTAAACCTAAAACAAAGTCCATAGATATATCCTCCCAAGGAACACTAGGTACAGGCAAAGGCATATATAAACCATGAGGATTGAGTCGTGACTTAGCTCTTTGACATGTAGTGCAGCAAGCAACAAAACGCTCAACATCCCGTCTCATCTTTGGCCAAAAGAAATGTGTAGCAAGTATATCCTCCGTCTTCTTGACGCCAAAGTGTCCCATTAATCCTCCTCCATGCGCCTCCTGCAACAACAAAAGACGAACGGAGCTAGCTGGAATGCATAGCTTGTTAGCACGAAACACAAATCCATCGTTAAGAACGAACTTGTTCCAAGTTCTCCCTTCCTTACAATTCTGCAATACATCTTTAAATTCAGCATCATGAACATATTGATCTTTGATGGTCTCCAAACCAAATATTTTAAAGTCAAGTTGTGAAAGCATAGTATAACGACGAGACAAGGCATCAGCAATAACATTTTCTTTACCCTTCTTGTGTTTAATGACATAAGGGAAAGTCTCAATGAATTCAACCCATTTAGCATGTCTACGGTTCAGTTTTGCTTAACTTTTAATGTGTTTCAAAGATTCATGATCAGAATGTATAACAAATTCCTTGGGCCATAAATAATGTTGCCATGTTTCTAAGGTCCGAACAAGAGCATATAATTCTTTATCATAAGTAGAATAGTTCAGACTAGGCCCACTCAATTTTTCAGAAAAGTATGCAACAGGTTTTCCATCTTGTAATAACACACCTCCTAATCCAATTCCACTAGCATCACATTCAAGCTCAAAAGTCTTATTGAAATTAGGAAGTTGGAGTAATGGAGCATGTGTCAACTTAGCTTTCAATACCGTGAAGGCTTCTTCCTGTGCGGTACCCCAAACAAAAGGCACATCCTTCTTTGTAAGCTCGTTGAGAGATGCAGCAATGGTGCTGAAATCTCTCACAAAACGCCTATAGAAACCAGCGAGGCCAAGGAAACTCCTCACTTGTGTGACCGTTTTGGGCTGCGGCCAACTCTCAATAGCTTCAATCTTGGCTTTATCAACTTCAATTCCCTGTGGAGTAACAACATAGCCAAGAAAAGATACTCGGTCGGTGCAAAAGGTGCACTTTCCAAGGTTTCCAAACAAACGTGCATCACGTGGAGCAATAAAAACAGCACGTAAATGTTCCAAATGTTCCTCCAAAGATTTGCTATAAATCAATATGTCATCAAAGTAAACTACCACAAATCGTCCAATGAAAGCACGTAAAACTTCGTTCATTAACCTCATGAAAGTACTAGGTGCATTAGTTAACCCAAAAGGCATGACTAACCACTCATATAATCCAAACTTAGTTTTAAATGCTGTTTTCCATTCATCACCCAGTTTCATACGAATTTGATGGTATCCATTACGCAAATCAACTTTGGAGAATATTGTAGAGCCACTCAATTCATCAAGCATATCATCTAGCCTAGGAATAGGATGACGATAACGAATAGTAATATTATTAATGCCTCTACAATCAACGCACATACGCGACGTACCATCCTTTTTCGTCACTAAAATGATAGGAACAGCACAAGGACTAAGGGATTCGCGTATATAACCTTTGTTGAGCAGTTCTTGTACTTGACGCATAATCTCCTTCGTCTCCTCTGGATTGGTACGGTATGGTGCACGGTTGGGTAGCGAAGCACCGGGAATTAAGTCAATTTGATGCTCAATCCCTCGAATAGGTGGTAATCCCGGTGGCACGTCTTGTGGAAAGACGTCAGCAAACTCCTGCAAAATGTTAGTGACAGCAGGGGGCAAAGAGGAAGGCATCTCCTCGAATGAAAATAATGCCCCTTTGCACACAAAAGCATAGCAAACAGATTTGCTAAAATCTAGCTCATCAATATCAGATTTGGTGGCAAGTAAACATGCACTTTTCAATTTAATTTCAGAAACAACAGTAGATGGTTTATTATTAGGCTTCATTTGGTGCTCAAATTCTTTTGCCACAATCTGATTTTCACTCTTATTTGTCTCCTGTTTTGCTTAATTAGCTCCATTAATATCATCTTTCAAAATGGAATCAGGAGTCATAGGAAGCAAAGTAATATTTTTATCGTTATGAACAAGTGTATACTGATTGTTTCTACCATGGTGTATAGAATTTTTATCAAATTGCCATGGTCTACCAAGTAATAAGGAACATGCTTGCATAGGTACCACATCACAATCAACATAATCAGCATATGTAGAGATACTAAAATGCACACGAACAGTACGTGTTACCTTAACCTTGCCGCTGTTGTTGAACCATTGGATGTAGTAAGGATGTGGATGTGGTCTTGTGGTGAGAGATAGCTTCTCCACCATCTCCATGCTAGCCAAGTTATTGCAGCTCCCTCCATCTATGATCACGCGAACAGAACGTTCCTTCACAACTCCCTTTGTATGGAACAAATTATGCCTCTGATTTTGCTCAGCTTGTGTAACCTGCACACTCAAAACATGTTGAGCAACTAAACATTCATACCTGTCAGCATCTTCAGGAGCCATGTATTGCGTCTCATGATCAGAATCGTCTCCACCGTGTTCTTCACGTGTAATAAGAGCCAAAGTCTCCTCATCATAGTCACTAGCGGACTCATACCCACCATCCTCAGTAACAATCATCACACGCTTAGATGGGCATTCTCTCGCATAATGACCTCCACCCTTGCAACGTCGACAAATAATATCATGTGTTTGCCCTGTTGATGCCATGGATGAAGAAGAGCTCTTTGCAGGCCTAGAAGGTGTGCTCTTGGCAGATAGTGGTGATTGTGCCTGCTTTATTGTATCACGGTTGGAGGTGGCAGCCGACGGAGGCGCCGGTGTAGCAGAACGTGTGGAAGTAGATGATGCACGTGGTGTCCATGATGAAGGTCGACCTGCAGAAAAGTTAGTCCGCACCAATGCCTGTCGATCCTGCACTTCACGTTCAGCTTTACAAGCAAGATGGAATAAACGAGTGATATTAGTATACTCCTTATACTCTAGAATCGTGTGAATCTCTCTATTTAATCCACCCATAAAACGTGCAAGCATAGCTTCATTCTCCTCAACAATACCACATCTAATCATGCCAGTTTGTAATTCCTGATAATATTCTTCTACAGAATTTTTTCCCTGTCTTAAGCGCTGCAATTTTTGAAGTAATTCACGTTGATAATATGGTGGAACCCAACGAGTACGCATAGCAGTTTTCAAAGCAGCCCAAGTAGCCGGAATAGGATATAATCTACAATGCTCAGACCACCAAACACATGCAAAACTAGTAAAAGCACAAACAGCAGCAGGAACACGTCTCTCCTCGGGATATTGTAAACATGTAAATCGTTGTTCGGTTTCTAACTCCCAAGTAAGATATATATCAGGAACATATCTACCCTCAAATGGTGGAATATTCAATTTTAGTTTAGGGAGATGGTCATGATCTCGTACCTGAGGGTGAGCCCTACCATTGCCATTATTTGCATGTGGACGACCTGGTGGTTGCTGTGCTATTGGTGGCACGTAGTTCTGATTTTGATCAACCTCATCCTCATAATCTCCCACATAATCATCCTCCTCCACATCAGCGGTAGGAGCCACAGAAGTATCAACAGCAGCACCAGCAGTTTGGCCCGACTGAAGAGGGACACGGCTCGCTCGGCGGAGGGCTGTTTCCCGACGTGGAGGTAGTCGGTGTTGTTGTTGTTGTTGCAGAGGTGCGGCAGGAGCAGCCGGTGGTGGTGGTGGAAAACGCGACAGCAATTCAGCAAACTTGTTATCGAGCTTTGTTACAAACGTCTTCTCCATGCCATCTATCTTCTCCATGGCCTCTTCAAATCTGTTTATCACATCTTGCACCTGTCCATTCATCATTTGCTGAAACGTATCATGAAGCTCCTTGTTCGTCAAGTTCTCCCAGTCAGTCTCGTCGGCTTGTGATCCTGGCATGGTTAGCAGCAATAGAAACACACAAGAATATGATCCTACAGACTACTAACAAGTGGTGGTGGTGGCGGGTGTCACAAATCCATCAAGCAAATCTCAAATTCTTACCAGTTCTTACCCAGCAGCAGGCGGTGATCGGCAACCGTTGTAGTCAAAAACTCTCAAAAGCTTGGATAGAGCGATTGCCAGGGAGAGTCAAACGCACGACGTAGATGTATGTGGAGCTGGGAAGGCTTATAGTATGGTAGCAAAAAGGGTCAGCAATAATCAATTCAGAGATGCAAAGTTGAATAAACGCTCAACGACGGTACTGTGCTGGTCCTAGGCTAGACCGTGCTAGAGACGCGAGCCTAGAACACTAACAAAATCATGGCGCTGCACGTAAATAAGGGAAAAGCACACTCTGGAACTCTCTCTTTTTTTCGCTCCCTTTTTTTTGCGCTCCTTTTCTTTTTTTTTGCTCCTCTTTTTTTTTGTGCTCCTCTTTTTTTTTGCGAAATATCACTATAATGGCGAGTGTCTTAAAACTCTTCCCTCGTCAAACTGATAGGATGGGCACGAAAAAAAAATTCACTTTTTTTCGGAAATCAGGGGAGCGACGACGAAAAAGTGCGACAAAAAATCACTATGATGGCACGTGGCTCAAAAGACTCAGAAAAGTCTAAAAATAGGATAGGGAAAAAAAATTTGCCCGTGAAAATTTTGGCCTAAAAACTGCCCGGGGGTCTCCAGACTCTTTTTTTTTCCGAGACCTACGCAGGCAAGGAAACACGAATCGGAATTTAGATTGATCTCAAGAACAAACCTAATATGAGAAGAACTCGGATTGGTGGTGGATATATGGTTGTGGTATATGGCAGCGGTGGTGGTATATGGTAGCGGTGGTGGTATATGGATAGAGATTGGTGGTGGTATATGGATACGGATTGGTGGTGGTATATGGATATGGATTCAGAGCGGTGGCGGATAAGCAAAAGTGGTAGATGGGCGATGATGAAGGTGCGGCGGCGGCGTGACAACTTGTGACCAGAACTAGAAACTCTAAAAGACTAGACTCTAAGACCAGCAACTTGACACGACGATGCAACCGCAAATTCAACAAAGCAAAAACCCTAAAAAGATTATGCAAAGGCTCAGATTGGTTCGGATATGATGAACTAACCCTAATTTTTTTTTCTGGCTTTTTCGTGGACTGTAGGTATGAAGAACAGACTCGATCTAATCTACGAAAAACTGTAAAATCTCACCGAGCAACCTGGAAATCTGATACCACTTGATAGAGGCTAAGGTGTCCCGATGTTTCGATGAGATGGTGGCTATCGTTTTCTGTGGGAGTCGACCTTGACGATCCGACTACGAACGTGCGAGACGTCGCGCCTTAGCAATCGCTAAACCAACTTCCGAGGGTTATTGACCACGCCGGAGCACGATCAACCTGACCACGAGGGTCTGTTTCCTGCGAGCAAACGAAGAACAAGCAAGAAACTGAGATTGCAATCGGGATATTGCGAATATAAGATGAAAGCTTTATTGATCAAGGTGGGGTTCTGTGACGTCTTGGTCTGGTCGTTGGACACAAACGAAGTACGCGAAGTTGCAGCTATGGCGAACTTTTAATCTAAACAAAACCCAAAGTCTAAACGACGCCCTAAGGGCTGTATATATGGAGGAAGAGGGGGGAATTTCGTGGCCCTTGAGGGTGGGGTCCGAAACCAACCCTAACTCTTGTTTCCCCACACATACGGACTCTAAAAATAGCCTATACTTAAGTATTTCGAAATTACATGGGCCTGGCCCATTAATAAGGTGACGCAGCACCTAGAATAGCCTATGGACGAATATTATGAAGTGGCATCTTGTATATTTCGTCCAAGGCTTCATGCACTCCTTATGGCGGCTTCAAAGTCCTGAAATCATCACTTGTAACTCCGTTATTGATCCCCTTGCGCATGCCATCAACTCCATGCGTGTTCTTGCTCCAATGTTCATCCTTCTCCAAGCTAGGCCCTTCATTTGTAAGCAAAACAAATGTATCCAATTTAGGCAGCATCATAATCTCATGAACATTAGAATCATTACCAAGAAAGGGAAGTACCTGGTAATTTAATTGGCGTGCGCGAGCTCTAGTAATTGGTCCAGTATATGTAACAGTAGGGGCTATGGGTGTAACAATGTTATTGATGTCCTCATCACAGCTTCATGATGTTACCCGAATCAACAGTGGGGAAGCCCCACCAGGTGCCCAAAGACGCGCGCCCTCATGAGATCAAAGCTACCCTGGATGCATCGAGATAAGTCCCCCCCTTTACACCCATATAAACGCACCATAAAAGCAACATAAGCACCACGGTTCATTGCACGCCCTCGCACGGCCCCGAATTCATTTCTGACAATGCAGGGGAAAGGGAAAGAGAGGACAAGAAAAAGCGGCTCCTACGACGCGGCAACTCACAAGGGTCGGCCCCCGGACTCAGCCCGAGCCCTACTCGCGCTTCACCGGGGAGCGATGGCGGGATGACCCGCCACCATCCTCGAAGCGGGCCCGACTGCGTGGTGGCTGGTTGTAGTCACCGCTGCTGGAGCTTTCGCCGGAGGAGGAGCTGCCGTAGCTGGGCGAACTGCGGTCGTCACCGAGGGGAAGGTCACCCTTGTGCTCATCACGGCCATCTCCAAGGCCAAGCACCTCGCCACCGTCATCGTCGTCTTTAGGGCAGCATCCAGCGCGACGACCATCTTCCCCGAACACCCTCACGAAGAGGCTCACTGCGCCATCGTACTTGAAGTGGAGGGTGCACCGCCTGCCCAGGCCACGCGCCTGGGTGAACGTCTGCCAGCCGCGGGCCAGGGCTATGTTGCCCGCAGCAGAGACCTCCACCACGACCCATGAAGCCTTGCTGCAGCAGCCATCCACCTCCAGCCAGAGGCCGCCGGGACCTGGGGCCGGCAGTTTGCCAGCGAAGGAGTGCGGAAGTTGAAGCCAAGTGCCGGCCGAAATCGCCGACCACACGACAAACTCTAGTAGCACTTCCGCCGAGTGAAAGCATGACCAGGGAGGTCGGGCGACCATAGCGCGCCTCCCCTCATCGTCGGGGCTGCCCCGACCTAGGCGGCTCCCGCCACGCAAAGGAGCACCGACGCGGCTGCCAAGGACAACGCCGGACCCTGAAGAAGTCTGCCCACACCCATGAGGGACCACAGCGGGGGTCGCGGCATGCTTGTGCGGGCGGCCACGCCCCCTCTTAGGCGGTGGCGAGCTGGGCCCCTCCTGGCGGGCTTTCCGTTCTCGGCGGCCAAGAACCTCTTCACCGGCGCCATGGGTGTCGCGGCAAGGAAGAAGAAGGAGAAGCAGGAGGAGTGGAGGAAGAGATGGGTGATGGGGGCTCCGCCCCCTTTCAGTTTATAGCCAGGAGGAGGCTAACCGTCGACCTCCACGATCTAAGGTAATAATGACCTTTTTCTGCATGCAACAGGGACTCGTCAAGTCGGGCAGTTGCCGAGGTAGCGTGGGGAAGCGGAGACGCCCACGACCCGTCAATCGCCACGCGTCAATCAAGGCCGTAGGCTATTGGGGCCCGCGGCGCTCCGCACTTGTCCCTTGGCTTCGCCGCAAAGACAAGAACGAGCGTGCCTTGGGCCCGGGGGCTACTGTCGGCATCCTGGGAACGGGGGTACCTAGACTTGCCTGCCTGCGGCCCAGGGCGTGGCTCCACTAGTGGCCTGGTATGGCCCATCTTCATCAACCAACACTCAAGATCCTCGCGAGGGGCCAAGCCTCATGAGGCGGACGACACAAGACCTCCTCAGGGGCAGCCTCACTAGGCTAGCTCACGAGGAGTGGAGGGATCAAGGCAAGGGGCACCTCATGAGGTTTCCGTGACGTGAGCCATGACGACCACGGCCAGGCGGGCGCCAGCGGGCGCAGAGTGCCAGTTTCCTCTTCGGTGCTAAAGAGGAAGGCGCAGGCGAGGAGTCCCAAGGCATCAGACAAAGGTTTCCATATCGGTGCAACGAGACCAGGACCAGCAAGACGGCAAGACGGAGGTCACCATGGAGCCCACGACGGCGTCACCACCAGAGCCTTTGGCAGGCGAATACCACCTTTTTTCAGGATAACTTGTACTCGTTGTCCCCCTTAAAATTGGCCGTTGTGGGATCTCTTCCCGCCTAATATGTGGGGACAGGACCCGGGCCTCTATAAATAGGGCTAGTCACCACCATAGTTAGGCAGAGGCTCAGATCGAGACAAGAGGGGTTCATCTGGAGACGGATCGTTCAGATCATCCCCAACCGCACAAGCTCATCGAGCTCAAGAACACCTCTCCTCAGAAGGTGGTTCTTCCCTTGTACTTGTTCGTCCCCAGCCTAGAAGGCAATCCACCACACCACACTGGAGTAGGGTATTACACCGCAACGGTGGCCCGAACTAGTATAACTCTTGTGTCCTTTGGTCCTTGGGTTCGGCGAGCTAGGCTTTGAGATCATTGCTAGAGAGTGAGCTAGGGGGAGAGATCTTCGTGCGCACCCCAGTGCTCGAACCTCAAGGGTTTGCCGGAACCGGTGATCCGACACATTATACATGCATAACAGGTGCTGGCGTTGCCGAAGTGGTTGGACTCTTCGGTTGATCACCGTGCCCATGACGTCACTTGAGCCGCCAGACCGACTACATTGGCATCATCCTCCCGAGCGGCACTCTGTGGTCTCACTAGAAGAAATATGTCAACTTGTGACCTTCTCTTAGTGAACGTGGAAAATTGGTTGTAAATCTATGACCATTTAGATCCAATTGGTCATAAGCTATTTGGGAGGGTCCAAACCATAAACCATTATGACCATTTTGGTCAGAATGGTCATAATTTTCTTACATGAAATGGTCGTAGAGCGTACAACACTGGTCTGCTCCCTTATTTCTAGCTGAATACGACCAATATAAATGGTCATGACATTGCAAATGTGAATGAATTGATATTACTAGGCGCCACCTCATCAATTTTCCCTATGTATCATGTCCATGTTTCAATTTTCATCTTACGTGTCTGGATAGCACTTGGTTTGATCTAATAAGGCATGCGCGGCACAAGGCAATAACCACATCCACATATGTTGCATGTTTAAGTGAAATCAAAACATTAGCTAGTCATCGTACATACATGATTACCAACTTTGCAAATTCATTTGAATTAACCTAAACATGCTTCAAAATTCTAGCAAGCAATCAACCAAGCAATCATGATATCAAGTATTCAAGATGCTTGCCTTGGGTATGTAGAAAGGTTGATTCACTCCATATTTTGTAAAAATCATCTTCCCTCCATTTTTCCTATTTTCAAATAATGCAATTACCACATAAATCCAAAATAGCACAAAAAAGTTGTTTGGAATTTTTTTAAATAAATAATAAAATAAACTAGATAAAAAATGAAGAATGCCGGGAAAAGAATCAATTCATTTGGAGTTGTGGTTTAAAAATTAGAGGCAGTCAAAGTTTAGTCAAAATCCATTTTTTATTAAAACTTTAAAAAGAAAACGCTTCGGCCAGAAATACGTTTTTCGAGTAAGAACACATACGGACTAAATGGTGCCTTCACTTTAGATGAAGCGGTACAGCACTGGGTCACTGACAGTGGGTCCCATGGGCCCACTGGTCAGCTTTGACTAGTCAACGACGCCCTCTTCTCCAGCGGCAGAATAGAGGAGTCTCACGAGCGTTGATTGCCGGCGAGTGGCTGCACCTCTCGATGAGCTGGGCATATGTGGAGGATCAGGGGTTCAAGGCGACCCTGTGGGTACTCACCATGGTCCCTGGAGTGGACGGAATCATCGGCGACGAGCACTCCCGAGGAGCTCCGTCGGAGGTGGAAGAGGGCTTTTCCCCCTGATTGATTCCGAGCGAAATTGGAGGGTGGAACAGATTCGCAGGGTCAAGAGGTGGTTGTTGGTGAAGATGGAGGACAAGGGAAAATCTCAGGTGGCATCGGAATCCGTCGGAAGCCAGGGACGGTTGCCTCGGCCGGAGGTGAGGAAGACGACCATTCTGGGTCATTCTGTTGCTCGGGTGATGGGGACATCACTAACAAAGTTACACCCATAGCCCCTACTGATACATGTACAGGACCAATTACTAGAGCTCGCGCACGCCAATTAAATTACAATGTACTTTCGTTTCTTGGTAATGATTCTAATGTTCGTGAGAATATATGATGCTGCCTAAATTGGATATGTTTGTCTTGCTTACAAATGAAGGGCCTAGCTAGGACAAGAAGGATGATCATTGGAGCAACATCAAGCATGGTGATGATGGCATGCGCAAGGGGAACCAAAATGGAGTTACAAGTGATGATTTCAGGACTTTGAAGCCACCATAATGAGTGCGTGAAGCCTTGGACGAGATATACAAGATGACACTGCATAAATTTCGTCCAGAGGCTATTATAGGTACTGTGTCACCTTATTATTGGGCCAGGCCCATGTAATTTCAAAATACTTGAGTATAGGCTGTTTTTAGAGTATGTGTGGGGAAACAAGAGTTAGGGTTGGTTTTGGACCCCTCCTTCAAGGGCCACGAGATTCCCCCCTCTTCCTCCATTGATACAACCCTTAGGGCGTCGTTTAGACTTTGGGTTTTGTTTAGATTAAAGTTCGCCATAGCTACAACTTCGCGTACTTCGTTTGTGTTCAACGACGAGACAAAGGTGTCACAGAACCCCACCTTGATCGATAAAGCTTTCCTTTTATATTCGCAATATCCATATTGCAATCTTAGTTTCTTGCTTGTTCTTCGTTTTCCTGCAGGAAACAGACCTTCGTGGTTAGGTTGATCGTGCTTCAGCGTGGTCAATAACCTCTCAGAGTTGGTTTAGCGATTGCTAAGGCGTGACGTCCTTGCACGTTCGTAGTCGGATCGTCAAAGTCGACTTCCTCCAAAATGATAGCCACCATCTCATCGAAAGACAGGACACCTTTGCCTCTATCAAGTGGTATCAGATTTCCAGGTAGCTCGGTGAGATTTTACAGTTTTTTCATAGTTTAGATCAAGTCTGTTCTTCATACCTATATTCCATGAAATAGCCAAAAAATTTAGGGTTAGTTCATCCTATCTGAGCCAATCTGAGCCTTTGCATAATCTTTTCTATATTTTCTTTGTTGAATTTGCGGTTGCATCGTCGTGTCAAGTTGCTGGTTTTAGCGTCTAGTCCTTTAGTGTTTCGAGTTCTGTTCATAGGTTTTCACGTTGCCGCTGCCATATATCACCACCGCATCATCATCATCATCGCTGCTGCCGTATACCACCACGGCACCAACTTCATCACCGCTGGCATATCCTTACTATATCCAATGGTTCAATAACAGCGGCAAGGTTAAGGTAACACGTACTATTCGTGTGCATTTTAGTATCTCTACATATGCTGATTATGTTGATTGCGATGTGGTACCCATGCAAGCATGTTCCTTATTACTTGGTAGATCATGGAAATTTTATAAAAAATTTGTACACCATGGTAGAAACAATCAATATACTCTTGTTCATAAGGACAAAAATATTACTTTGCTTCCTATGACTCCTGATTCCATTTTGAAAGATGATACTGATAGAGCTAATAAACAAAAACAAGAGCACAACAAGAGTGAAGATCAGATTGTGGCAAAAGAATTTGAGCAACAAATGAAGCCTAATAATAAACCATCTAGTGTTGCTTCTGAAATTAAATTGAAAAGTGCATGTTTACTTGCCACCAAATCAGATATTGATGATTTAGATTTCAGAAAATCTGTTTGCTATGCTTCAGTGTGCAAAGATGCATTATTTTCATTTGAGGACGTGCCTTCCTCTTTGCCTCCTGCTGTTACTAACATTTTGCAGGAGTTCACTGACGTCTTTCCACAAGACGTGCCACTGGGATTACCACCTATTCAAGGGATTGAGCATCAGGTTGACTTAATTCCCGGTGCTTCGCTACCCAACCTTGCGCCATACCATACCAATCCAGAGGAGACGAAGGAGATTATGCGTCAAGTCCAGGAGCTACTCGACAAAGGTTATATTCACGAATCCCTTAGTCCTTGTGTCATTCCTATTATTCTAGTGCCGAAAAAGGATGGTACATCGTGTACGTGTGTTGATTGTAGAGGCTTTAATAATATTACTATTCATTATCGTCATCCCATTCCTAGGCTAGATGATATGCTTGATGAATTGAGTGGCTCTACAATATTTTCCAAAGTTGATTTGCGTAGTGATACCATAAAATTCATATGAAATTGGGAGATGAATGGAAAACTACATTTAAAACATAGTTTGGTTTATATGAGTGTTTAGTCATGCCTTTTGGGTTAACTAATGCACCTAGTACTTTCATGAGATTAATGAACGAAGTTTTACATGCTTCCATTGGACGATCTGTGGTAGTCTATTTTGATGATATACTGATTTATAGTAAATCTTGGAGGAACATTTGGAACATTTACGTGTTGTTTTTATTGCTCTACGTGATGCACGTTTGTTTGGTAACCTTGGAAAGTGCACCTTTTGCACCGACCGAGTATCTTTTCTTGGCTATGTTGTTACTCCACAGGGAATTGAAGTTGATAAACCCAAGATTGAAGCTATTGAGAGTTGGCCGCAACCCAAAACGGTCACATAGGTGAGGAGTTTCCTTGGCCTCGCTGGTTTCTATAGGCGTTTTGTGAGAGATTTCAGCACCATTGCTGCACCTTTCAACGAGCTTACAAAGAAGGATTTGCCTTTTGTTTGGGGTACCGCACAGGAAGAAGCCTTCACGGTATTGAAAGATAAGTTGACACATGACCTTTGAAACATGGCAACATTATTTATGGCCCAAGGAATTTGTTATAAATTCTGATCATGAATCTTTGAAACACATTAAAAGTCAAGCAAAACTAAACTGTAGACATGCTAAATGGGTTGAATTCATTGAGACTTTCCCATATGTCATTAAATACAAGAAGGATAAAGAAAAATGTTATTGCTGATGCATTTTCTCGTTGTTATACTATGCTTTCACAACTTGACTTTAAAATACTTGGTTTGGAGACCATCAAAGATCAATATGTACATGATGCTAAATTTAAAGATGTATTGCAGAATTGTAAGGAAGGGAGAACTTGGAACAAGTTCGTTGTCAACGATGGATTTGTGTTTTGTGCTAACAGGCTATTCATTCCAGCTAGCTCCGTTCGTCTTTTGTTGTTGCATGAGGCGCATGGAGTAGGATTAATGGGACACTTTGGCATGAAGAAGATGTAGGATATACTTGCTACACATTTCTTTTGGCCAAAGATGAGACAAGATGTTGAGCGTTTTGTTGCTCACTCCACTACATGTCAAAAAGCTAAGTCACGACTCAATCCTCATGGTTTATATATGCCTTTGCCTGTACCTAGTGTTCCTTGGGAGGATATATCTATGGACTTTGTTTTAGGTTTACCTCAAACAAAGAAGGGGAGGGATAGCATATTTGTTGTCGTGGATACGTTCTCGAAAATGGCAAACTTTATACCATGCCATAAAAGAGATGATGCTTTTAATGTTGCTGATTTGTTCTTTCATGAAATTATTCGCTTGCATGGTGTGCCAAATACTATTGTTTCAGATCGTGATACTAAATTTCTTAGCCACTTTTGGAGATGTTTATGGGCTAAGTTGGGGGCTAAACTGCTCTTTAGTACTACATGTCATCCCCAAACTGATGGACAAACTAAAGTAGTCAATAGAACATTGTCTACCATGCTTAGGGCTATTTTGAAGAATAACAAGAAAATGTGGGAAGAATGCTTGCCTCATATTGGATTTGCTTATAATCGGTCGTTGCATTCTACTACTAAGATGTGCCGTTTTGAAATTGTGTATGGTTTCTTACCTCGTGCACCTATTGATTTGTTGCCTCTTCGATCTTCGGAGAAGGTTAATTTGATGCTAAATAACATGCTGAATTAATCTTAAAAATGCATGAGTTAACTAAGGAAAATATTGAGCGCATGAATGCTAAATATAAACTTGTTGGAGATAAGGGTAGAAAACGTGTTGTCTTTGCACTTGGAGATCTTGTTTGGTTACATTTGCATAAGGATAGGTTTCCTAATTTGTGCAAGTCAAAGCTAATGCCATGTGCCGATGGTCCTTTTAAGGTGTTAGAAAAAATAAATGATAATGCATATAAACTTGAGTTGCCTGCAGATTTTGGGGTTAGTCCCACTTTTAACATTGCAGATTTGAAGCCTTACTTGGGTGAGGAAGATGAGCTTTCATCGAGGACGACTTCAATTCAAGAAGGGGATGATGATGAGGACATCACTAATAAAGTTACACCCACAACCCCTACTAATACATATACATGACCAATTACTAGAGCTCGTGCATGCCAATTAAATTACCATGTACTTTCGTTTCTTGGTAATGATTCTAATGTTCATGAGAATATGATGCTGCCTAAATTGGATACATTTGTCTTGCTTACAAATGAAGGGCCTAGCTTGGACAAGAAGGATGATCATTGGAGCAAGATCAAGCATGGAGATGATGGCATGCGTAAGGGGAACCAGAAGGGAGTTACAAGTGATGATTTCAGGACTTCGAAGCCACCATAATGAGTGCGTGAAGCCTTGGACGAAATATACAAGATGACACTTCATAAATTTCATCCAGAGGCTATTATAGGTGCTGCGTCACCTTATTATTCGGCCAGGCCCATGTAATTTCCAAATACTTGAGTATAGGCTGTTTTTAGAGTCCATATGTGCAGGGAAACAAGAGTTAGGGTTGGTTTCGGACCCCTCCTCCAAGGGCCACGAAATTCCCCCCTCTTCCTCCATAGATACAACCCTTAGGGTGTCGTTTAGACTTTGGGTTTTGTTTAGATTAAAGTTCGCCATAGCTGCAACTTCGAGTACTTAGTTTGTGTTCAACGACCAGACAAAGGCGTCACAGAACCCCACCTTGATCAATAAAGCTTCCCTCTTATATTCACAATATCTAGATTGCAATCTTAGTTTCTTGCTTGTTCCTCGTTTGCCTGTAGGAAACAGACCTTCGTGGTCAGGTTGATCGTGCTCCGGTGTGGTCAATAACCTCTCAGAGTTGGTTTAGCGATTGCTAAGGCGCGACGTCCTCGCACGTTCGTAGTCGGATCGTCAAAGTCGACTTCCTCAAGAACGATAGCCACCATCTCATCAAAAGACGGGACACCTTTTCCTCTATCATCGGGGAAGCTCACAGAGGGAGAGGGAGGTGTGGAGCTTCGGCATTGGCAACACACACAAGCGGCAGTGTCTCGGCCGTGTAATACGCGCGCTTTGTGCACACAATGCATGCTTTGGATATGCACTCGGGGTGTTTGACGAAATGCTAAAGGGTCTACAGAGGGTTTTTGCAAGTGAAGCTTACCGGATTGGGATCCTTTGGAATAAAAAGCATAACGGACATGCTTGATTGGCAAGAGGATCAAGTTCCATATGATGGTTTAGGAAGTTGCCAAATTCTATCATGCTTACAAACAGTTCGACAGAATCCTTGGGCCATCTACAGAATTTTGTTGAAAGTAAAACATGGTAGGATGGTGTCTCTTTGGATGGTAAGAATGATGGCAAGGTTGGATGGACAAATTGGATAACTTGCAACCGCAAGTTTTGGTGGAATTCAGTCCTAAACCCAAACTTGGAGGAACCATTTAGTGGCTTCAAAGATGCAAATTAAGTTGAGCTTCAGAACTTAAAGGTTTAGTTGGAAGGACTATGAGGTGTAAATGTTTAGAATTTATTGAGATAGAAAAAATAGGGTTGTAGTTATACACTAGATCTGGAATAGAATTGAAAAGAGAATGTTGTGGCCAAACTTTTCAAATGACCAGGATGGATTTTTGCAGAAAAGTGATCTATAGACATCAGAGGGTCTCATAGTATTTTGCGGCATTTTTATAAATTTATTTGAAATAGTTTTATTTCAATGGGAGCATTTCAAAGTCTGAAAATGGTATTAAAAGAATTAGTTTGGGCAACTTTTATTATAAAAATATTTCCTACTGAATTTTAAAAGTTAAATGAAAGGATTAAGAAAAACTTAGTAGGTTCTTCACAAAAAAACTCATTTTGGGCACTCGAAAAAATGGAAAATGAAATTTTCGTGCAAAGGAAATGAAAAATTCCTTAGGCAACATTGTTTGCCATTTCCAGGATGCCCCCTTGTGCAAAATATGATATCATTTAAACAAACTATGCCATGAATGTTGCCATAATAATGGCCATTTGCCTTGAAAGCCATGGATCTTCATATACGGAAGCTCGTTTTTGAGAACATTTTTTCAAGAAATTTTCCGTAGTCCAGGTTTTTTATTTTTCTTGGAAACTAGGTCACATATGATGACACAATGCGAATGATTTCCAATTTTTTTCATGCCCATTTCAAAATGCGGTCAAAACGGCGAGCATGACCGTTCCTAGCTAGTGGTTGAATCTTGGAAACAATTTGGTATTTCTCTGATTAAATAGGTACTTTTGTACCTAAAATGGTTTTTGGAAAAAATAAAGAGCAAACTATGAGGCAGTTGCAGTTCAAACTTGACCCACTTCCAACTAAATCGATGGAAATTTGTCATTTTCACTAGAGGTGGATCAAAGCTTTTAACACCCAACCATTTGGTCAATTGTACATTAAATATGGCCTAATATTTTAGAAAATTGATGTGGTCCGATTTTACAACAAATATATGGTAGGTCCTTCACAAAAAAACTCATTTTAGGCACTCGAAAAATGGAAAATGAATTTTTCATCCAACAAAAATGAAAACTTCCTTAGGCAACATTGTTTGCTATCCCAAGATGCACCCTTGTGCACAATATGAGATCATTTGAACAAACTATGCCATGAATGTGGCCATGAGATTGATCATTTGGCTTGAAAGCCATGATTCTTCACACATGATAGCTCATTTCTGAGAACACTTTTAAAAATAATTTTCGTATTAAAAGTTTATTATTTTCCTGGTAACTTGGCCACATATAATGACACCATGCAAAGGTTTTCCATTTTTTTGATTTTTTAATTTTCCATGTCCATTTCAAAATGCGGTTAAAACGGCGGGTATGGATGTTCCTAGCTACTTGCTGAATCTTGGAAAACTTTTGGTGTTTCTCTGATTAAATAGATACTTATGTACCAAGAACTTATTTTTGGAAAAAATAAAGAGCAAACTATGAGTCAGCTGCAGTTCAAATTTGACCCACTTCCAACTGAATCGGCGGAAATTTGTCTTGTTCATGAGAGGTGGATCAAAGCTTTTGACACCCAACCATTTGGTCCATTATACATTAAATATGGCCTAATATTTTAGAAAATTGATCTAGTCCAATTTTGCAACATATATATGGTAGGTCCTTCACAAAAAAACTCATTTTGGGCACTCAAAAATGGAAAATGAATTTTTTGTCCAAAGAAAATGAAAACTTCCTTAGGCAACATTGTTTGGCATTCCAAGATGCACCCTTGTGCACAATACGAGATCATTTGAATGAACTATGCCATGAATGTGGCCATAAGATTGATTATTTGGCTTGAAAGCCATGAACCTTCACACATGATAGCTCATTTCTGAGAACACTTTTTAAAAATAATTCTCGTATTACAAGTTTATTATTTTTCCTGGTAAATTGGTCACATATAATGACACAATACGAAGGTTTTCCAATTTTTTGAATTTTTCATGCCCATTTCAAAATGCGATCGAAACGGCAGGCATGACCGTTCCTAGCTAGTGGTTGAATCTTCGAAAACTTTTGGTGTTTCGCTGATTTAATAGATACTTTTGTACCTAAAAATGATTTTTTGGAAAAAATAAAGAGCCAACTAGGAGGCAGATGTAGTTCAAACTTGACCCACTTCGTGCTAAATAGCCGGGAATTTGTCTGTTTCACGAGAGGTGGATCAAAAGCTTTTGGCACCCAACCATTTGGTCAATTGTACATTCAATATGACCTAATATTTCGGAAAATTGATGTGTTCCAATTTTGCAAGAAATATATGGTAGGTCCTTCACAAGAAACTCATTTTGGGCACTCAACAAATGGAAAATGTTTTTTTGTGCAAAGAATTGAATAGAAGTTGGTGATCATCCATAAAATATGTTATAACTTGAGTGAAAATGTTACTGGTACCATTTTGCAAAATATTACTGGCAGCTGCTTCACAAAACTCCTTGTTTTAGCACTTAAAAACTATTTTAAATTACACATGTCTCAGACCAATCAGATCACAGAACCACCCTTCCCACGGAGCAGGCTACTATAGCCAATCTAAGCCGTCCACACTAGAAGGATCCAGCGTCTCTCACCGGCCTCTCCTCTCTACACTCTGAGTCGTCCAACTAGCCCCTTCTACCCTGCGATCCCTCTCCCTCCCATCCCGTGACTCCCCTCTCTCCCCTCTCACCGCCACCTAAGCCTCTCGATTCCGGCAAGTTGAGGCCGCTCTCACTTGCCCGCGGCACACCCCCAGGCTTTCCTCGCGCCACTCTTTCCTCCGCTCCAGTATGATACCAGCCGCATCACCACCACGTGGCATCACACATCACCACCAGCACCCTCCCCCACCCCAGACTCTGACCCCATCGTCCGTCCATTGCGACTGCCTTCGACTCCCCTACTGCCGCACCCTTCAACGACGACCCCTTCCTCAGCTTCACCGACTCCTCCTCCCCCGCCGCGGCCGGTGTTCACGTCCTCCGAGGCATCGCCTAACGCGACCAATCAAAAGCCCCTCACCAGTCATCTCTCCCACTACAAAAAATACACTTCCGTGATGATACGTGTTTGTCACAGTAGGTCGCATTTTCTGTCAGGCATGTACATCCATGACGATTTTATGACAGAATCAAGATAGTCATACCTGTGCTGTCGTAGAAGTGTTCCATGACATTACCAAAATTATCATCATGGAAGTGTCCACTTCCATGACGATAAATCCCACGTCACAGAAGTGCTTTCATCAAGGGTGACCGACACATGGCATCCACCGTAACGGAACACTGTTAAGCTATCGGGTCGGGTTTTGGATCTGATAACCCGTTAATAGCCCCGACCAATGGAGATTTTCCACGTGTAAAATCATCATTGGCTGGAGGAAACACGTGTCAGCTCATCATTGGGACAGATGTCATCCATTCATTGGACAGAAGGCGCCTATGATACGTCGACACGTGGCACGGCCCAACAGAGGCCCATTCCTGTGAAAAGGCCGGCCCGTTTGACTTGGTCAAAAGGTGGTGGCCCGGCCCACGTAAAGCCTGTTAACAGCCTGTTCGCATATAGCCCATTTACAGCCCGCTAACCCAAGGCCCGTTACGCACTATCTGAATTAGGCCCAGTAGCGTCATCTGGGCCACCCAATATGATTCCAACCCGTTTTCACTTCTGGCCCATGTATGGCCCATGACGTCTTTCGGTCCATATGGGGCCCTATGTAACTCTTGGCCTATTAACGGCCCGTGGTGAAACTAGCCCGTAATGAACAATGTATCACTTTACACCCATTAATGGCCCGTGGTGAAACTGGCCCGTAATGAACAGTGTATCACTTTATACCCATTAACGGCATGTTATTCCGTTGGGCCATTTCCAGCCCATGTTATCTTTTGGCCTTCTCAGAGCCCATTTATTCTTGGGCTCATTTCCAGCATTCATTTACTTACGGCCCGTTACTGTCATTTTCTGCTTGTGGGCCAAATTCAGCCCGTGGTTACAGTCGGCCTGTTTGTGGTCCGTTAATACATTGGGCCATTTTCATAGCGTCATCAAATACGGCCTATTAACGATGGCCCGTTATGGTCGGCCCATGAACGGACGATTCCAACTCTAGCCCGTTTACGACCATAATGCGGTCTGTTTGGCCCATGTTTGGCCAATCGATCATACGGCCCGTATAAGGCCCATTGATGATACGACCCGTAGAAGGCCTATTGTTTCTACGGCCCATAGAAGGCCCGCTGTTTCTATGGCCAGTAGGAGGCCCAGTGTCACTACAGTAAATATTAGCCCATGGTTATTGTGGCCTAGTTTCAAAAAATAGGTTATTGCAGCCACTAGCTAACCGCAGAAAAAGAACTGCAATGACTACAAGCAAACAAATAAATAAGACAACAAGGAAATAAATAAGCAAGCAACTAACGCTAGGCTATCACGGCTATTACACATATTACATCCACTGGGCATCAAAGTTCGCCACCAGTGCAAATATAGGGAACAAAGTAGCATATCATATACACTGGTTGTCAAAGTTGGCGACCAGTGCAAATAAACGCCGCAGCAAAACAAATCCAGAACTGAAACCACTTCAGAAGATCTCAAGAAACAATATCCTGGGTACCCATAATGCTGGCAAGATGCTTAGCAAGCTTATTAACTTTCTCTTGTTTGGCGCTTAAATCCTCCAGCGCTTGCTATTGCACCAGAAAATATGCATCTGAATTCTGCAGGGACTTCCTCAGTCCTTCAACTTCCTGTCGCAACACATCTGATCAATGTCTTTCAACTTGAAGTTGAGACTCAAGAAGACGAACTGATTCAGGCAGCGTGTTTGAAGAGCTTGTGCCAACAGTAGTGGCCAGTAACTCGAACACTACATCAAGACATGACTTTTGGATTCCCTCACTGTTGTCAAGATAGTTTTTATCAGGTTTCTTGGAGACCAACAGGGATGTCTCACTATCTTGAACCTTATCTGCATTACTTCCTTTACCATTGGATAACGCGGTACTGTTCTCCAATATTTTGTCCGCATTCTAAAAGAGAAACAAGCAGACACATCACATGTTTACCATGTTGTATATGAAACTCATTTTGGTAAATGAGTTCAGTAGTAAAGTGGACATGATAACAACATGAAACAAACATATATCTATGTACCATGGTCACTTTATGGTCTATATCATTCTAGTTTTTGTTGCCAAATCAAGATAGAGACACAGTTCAAATAATATTTGTTCAAGACAAAGCAGAATAGACAGAATATAAGTGTGGGTAACTGTAGAGCAATAACAACACTTGTAATGTGCATGACATGAGAACATAACTGTTTATTCAATTGAAACTGAAATCAACATAGAACAGGTTACAACAGCAAACCAGTTAAAGAAACAGGTTTAAAACATACCTGTTGCGCCATTGGAGTTTCAATTCCATCCTTCAAATTTGAAAATAGTTGGTATGAGTAAATACAGTAATGCAAGAGCAAAGGAGTATGAACCATAGCTACAGAACCTGACCTGAGAACAAATCTTCTTCTCCTTTAAGCGTTGAGTTGGGATTCGGAGTGGTGATCCTCGTGCTTTGGGCACTGCAGTTCCCTTACTAACTGCTCGTTTTTGGGTGTTCTGTGGTGGAGACAGTGCTGTGTCAACTGGAACTGGGTTACTATCTGCCGGGGTTGGGGTTAGAAGGGGTGTAGCTGGTTCTCTGTCCAACTGGGTAGGGGTACAATCTGCGAGAGTCTGGGTTATGTGTGGTGGATCTGGTCCTTCGGCAAGTACAACCGTGATTCTATCTGCATCAGCTGGTAGCACTATCTTTTCTGAAGACCGTGTTGTTACTCCCTTAGATACTTCCATCATGCTCTCCAATTCAAATGGCTGATAAACAAGAAAAGTAATTGAAAGTATAGACATTGTATGATAGACAGGTGCAATGGATAGTGGGGAATAAAAGAGGGCATGAAATAATTCATATTTATGTTGTCTAACCAAATAGGATAGCATGACACAATTTCACATATATGATGGCTAACTAAACAAGATAGCATGACACAATTTCACATTATGATGGCTAACTAAAAAAGATGGAAAGACATAGTTCAAAATATGAGACTATGTAAACAGGATGACATGACATAACTATATAATGTGTTTATTAAATAGGTTGGCATGCCATAATTCACATACATGCACGGATAGAATGCCATAATTCAAAATATGATGACTGTAAACACTAAACAGGATGATATGATATAACTATATGATGTCTTTATTAAATGGGTTGCCATGCCATAATTCAGATAGATGATGTGTATATACTATGTAAACATGATGGCATGATATAATTCAAATATATGATTTATATAGTAAGCAAGTAAGCAGATGGAAATCCATATATGATGTAAAAACTAAGCAATGGAAGACAACATGCATGACATGGGTAATATAACCCTACCAAGTTTGAGAATAGACCTCAGGGGGGAAATAGGACTGGTCATCAGTCTCTGAATCCTCCTCTGAGGAGCTCTCTGTAACCAGCAAGATGTCTGCTTCAGCAGGTAGCATTGTCTGCTCTGAATACCTTGTTTTCACTCCAGATACTTCCATCACTGCTTCAAATGGCTGATGCACAGGAAGAGTAGTTGAATATACAAACGTTGTCGACAAATGGAACACGTAATACAAAAAATGATAGCATGATATAATTCACATACATGATGATTGGCTAAACAGCATGGCATTGCATAATTCACATATATAATGCCTTTGCAACAAGATAGCATTGTATAATTCACATATATAATGTCTTGCAACAAGATGGAAATGCATAATTCACATATATGGTAATTAGACACTGAACGGGTGGCATTCACACAAAGCATGTCTAAACTAATCAAATGACATAGCAATGCGAGACACCATACGCACAATATGAGCAACATAACCCTGCCAAGTTAGAGCATACACCTTGGGGGGGGGGAATAGGACTAGTCATCTGTCTCTGAATCCTCCTATGAGGAGCTATCCGTAACCAGCGAGATATGCGCTTCGTCAGATAGCATAGTCTGCTCTGAAGACCTCGTTTTCACTCTAGAATTTGCCATCACTGTGTCAAATGGCTGATGCACACGAAGAGCAGTTGAATGTACTAACATTGTTGACAAATGTAATATGTAACGAAAAAAAGGATGGCCTGATATAATTTACATATAAGATGACGTGCTAAGCATGATGGCATTGCAAAATTCACATATATGATGCCTGACTAAACAAGATGGCGTTGCATAATTCACATAAACGATGAATAAACTAAACAGATGGCATTCGCACAAAGGATGTCTAAACTAAGCAGATGACATATTTGATGTATAAAGTAAGCAATGCAAGACACCATATGCATGATATAACCAACATCAGCATGCCAAGTTAGAGCGAAGACCTCAGGGGGTAAATAGGAGTTATCTTCTCCTTCTGAATCCCCCTCAGAACAGATATCTTCCTCTCGATTACAATCCGAAATGCATGGAGGGGGGGCTGCCTTTGCGCCTACCATGGAGCGACGTCTGCATGAAATTTTATTGCCACGCAAGGCTCGTCTCTTTTGCTCTACATGTGCAGTTCCATTGTTTACAATAACTGTCATGCATAGGAATAAAACATAGTGAGATTATGTCAGGAGTGCATGCAGAAATCCAGAGTCATGGTAGCAACCTGTGGATAGACCCAAAACCAATAATAGCAGGCAGATAATGGCTTCAGTTAAAAAATACAGATAATGGCTTCTTTATTGTTTGTTTCCCACCCAGCATGAAACTCATAGTAGACACCAGAGATTAACCAGATAGTAGATAGATACTATTGATAGCGGCCCCGATATGTACCCCACAACCATTTAAAAACTTAAGTTTGACCATTAGTTTGGAGCTGACTCAAAGTCTAATCGGTGAACACGACGATAAAATAGCATGTAATATTAAGTGATGCATAACGTAAGCAGACACGAAAGAGTGCGACCTCTCTTGCGGACCCGTGTAGTCCTCGAGGTCATCTGCTCGGTTGATGATGGTTAATGCAGTTTTCATGGCTGCCAGTGGCGGGGAAGAAGATCTGAGGCGACGAAAGACAGTCTGGAGGCCGGATCCCTGCCGTGCTGGACCCTTCTGTCATTGGAGCAGTTGGGCTGGGGTGGACGACGGCGCAACAGGAGCGGGACAAACCACGCAAGGTTTTCTTTGACAACTATCTGTAAGAGAAGTAATTCTGTAAGGGCTCGTTTAAATTGGAGGATTCCAACAATGCAGGGATAGGAAATAGACAGGAATAGGATAGGAATGCACGTGCAAAACAGAGAATTTAAAAACACAGGATTTCTGCCAATCTGGGTGTTTGATTCACAACAATTGGAAGATCACATGATGCAAAGAAGCATGGTGAGATTAAGTCAAACCAGAAGAAAATGTACGGTTATAATGCTATTATGCTACTATCTCTTAGTCTTGTGCTTGATGAATAGGAATTTGAAAAGGATGAGAAGTGAAAATTAAAATTCCTACATTTTTTCTTTCAAGGAGACACTAAAAGGAACAAATCCGTGTGCTCAGTGGAAAATATATATAACATGTAGAGTAAAAAAGAGATGCAACAAGTGTACAACCTCTTTGGCGAAGCCATGTCGATCTCACGTGATTGGGTTGGCCGGTGAGGATGCTCTGGCTGACTTTGCTGTCGGAGGAGGGGAAGAAGATCTTAGGCGTCTAGAGATGGATCCCGAGGTACTTCTCCGCTGTGATGGAGGGTTTCGTCGTTGGAGCAGCTCCGGTGAGTTGTACGACGCCGAGGCTAAAGCAGGACAAGAGAGACAACGAAGAACATTAACCTGAGTGGAATTCTAATAGCATCTCCAATACGTGACATAAAATACATAACCACAAAGTGCTAGATGTAAAATACATCAGCCGCTCATCTCTGAACTTAACTGTCGAAATTGAACTTAACTGTCGAAATTGAACTTAACTGTCGAAACTGAACTTAACTGTCGAAACTGAATTTTGCTGTCGAAACTGAATTTTGCTATCGAAATTGAAAGCACTAGCAAGGTGAGGCTACACGTCGGTCGACTAACTTTTTTCATCTCTGGTCAGTCGATTTTGCAGCCGTTGGATATGAAATCAAGGGCTTGCGGTTCATCTTCAACCTCCACCCCCCTGAGCCGCCAGCCACCACCGGCTAAACAGCAGCTCCCCGCCGCCCGCGACCGGCGGTGCGCCGCCCCGCCCGCCCCGAAAACACTCCCCACCGCCGGTCCGCCACCGCCCCGGCCATCCCTCTAGGCCCCCCCCGTGCCGAGCTTTTTCTCCGGCGATCCCCACGCCACCGCCCCGCCAACGCCCCGCCACTGCCGGCGACCACCGCCCCCATCCTGAACCCTAAGATAGATAGTGGGGTACCTCTCCGGCGAGCCCCCCCCCCCACCGCGGCTGGTTCTTCCATCACCCCCGCCACCCCCCCCCCCCCCACCCCCTGAGAATCGACTGACCCAAAAGTCGATTCAGTCGACTGAAGTGTAGCTAAATTGGAGCAGCATCGCAAGCAAGAGCAAGAGCGAGAGCAGCATCGCGAGCAAGAGAAATAGCAAGAGCAGACTAGGCAGGGGACCGAGAGCAAGAGCAGAGCAGCAGCGCGAGCGAGAGCTAAAGCAGCAGCAGCTCCTACTGATGTGGAAGTCACCGCCGAGGGAGCGACGCCATGGAGGAAGTGGCCGGCGACGCCGCCGTGGATGGAGCCGCGCCGTGTCGGCTCGGGGCCGAGCGCCGGCAGCACCGTGTGATCGAATCAAGAAGAAAATGCGGCGATTGGTGTACAACCTCTTTGGTGGCGCCGATTAGGCCGCAGCTTCATCCGAGGAAACGGTGATGATGATGCTCTTCCAGTGGTGCAGGTGAAGACGGCAGTGTGGGAATGTAGGTGGCGCGAAAGACGAGGGGAACGTCGGGTCAGCTCCTTGGAGGTGGAGGACGGGGTGGCTGAACCGGCGGGACGATGAGATCGACGACGGATCCTCATCCGGTACGGTGGATGAGGGACGTCGAGGTGTTGCTGTGGACGACGTCGTCGGGGAAGAGGCTCCGGCTGGGTGGCGGACGGAGTAGGGTGTGGGGTTTCGTCGCGGGTTTTCGCAGCCTCGGTGTACGAATGGGTGGGCGGATGGGATGGCAGTGGGGAACCATGGCTTAGAGACGTGCTTGTCCGAAATGTGGGGTAAGTTACGAAAGTACCCCCACCGATTTGAGGCGGTTCTTTCGGTTCAGGGGTACCACGGGCATTTCGCATGTCGGGATTTCACAGGAGGTGGGAGTTTTCACGCGCGTTGTAATTTCGGAATAGCAAGGCGCGGGTTGAGATGGAGGGAGTTGTCGGAGCACAACGAGACAAAGATATATCTTAAATATTTCGGGCTAACAAGGCGCGGGTTGAAATTTCTGGACAAGCCTAACGTGTACTGTACCAAATCAATGCGCACTACAAATGTCATTCAAAACTTTGAATTCATGTTATGTTCAATTAAAATATTTTGCTACATGTATAATGCATGCAGCCTACTACCCAAATGAACGTTTTAGTGCATTTCAAACGTATATACTACCGCTTCAATATGAACTAAATTTGGATTTGTTTCTCTATTTGAATAAGATCTACAGTAATGATTGTTGTGAAGTCAAAGCATTTGAATTCTTTTATCTATTTTAATAAGATCTACAATCATCATTATTGTCAAGTTAAACCATCGTTTGTGTATTATCTTCACAGCACACCACATGATTAGTCTCGAGTTACATATGAACTATGTGTACTATATGAACTCGAACTAGATTTTTTGAATCCACTTTATTTTGATTTCAAATCACATTACATTTCTAGCTCTAGCTAGATCTTCATAATCTAAACCATGTCTCATATGTATAATGTGTTTATCACATTATGTATGGTGCCCCGCCCCCTACGCCTACAAGTATTTAGATGTGAGTTGCAAACACCACACATTACCATAAATTCAAATAAAATGTGAGAATGTTCGATATATAGTATTGTTTAGATTGTTCGATATTTAGTTGTAAGCTGCAAACGCCACACATTATCACAAATTCAAATAAAATGTGAGATTGTTTGATGTATAGTATGGTTTAGATTGTTCGGCATTTAGCTGTGAGTTGCAAACGCCATGCATTATCACATTATGGTATAACATGTGCACAGCACGTGTATCACCGCTATATTCATGCATGCAATGTTTAAAACACTATGATCTCCTATTCAAATATATGAATCCGCTTTCATATCAAATTATGATCTTTGTTAGTCTCTTACACCCACACAATCCTCTAACCTTTGTAGCTACCACTAACTTTCTCTCGTGCATGCACACGCCCTCCTCGCCCTCCCCCTCCCTCAGCATTCTATACACCAGGCACATTCATTTTTTTCTTTAGGTCGTTCTCCAGAGTCTCCACAACTCCTTCCGACACACACCGATCGATAAACCTCTCCAGCAATGCTTGCCTACAACATACACACACACCTTCAATCTCCTCCTTTATGTGTCCTTGCCTCGTGTCTCTCATACGGTCAGACACATGTGTAAACTCTCGCCCCTCTTTTCATCGATCTCACAACCGCACACTCCTCCCCGTATCTAGCTAGTAGTTGGGCCTCTCGCACCACCTCCTAGCTCCATTCTCTCTGTCTATCTGTCTCGCTGGGCCTTATTTGCCTCTAACAAATGGACGTACACCGACCGATCTCTCGCTATACATATAGCTAGCTAGGTCCTTATAACTCGTTTTTACCAACACGTCAATCGATCTACCTCATTAGTTGTGTCTCTCCCTTCCTCCGACAAACAACAATTGATCTACCGATCTAGTTAGGTTTGCTTACCAAACACATGGTTCCCCTTCATCATCCATGGATGCATCCCGATAGATCTATCACGCACAGGCACACACAGAAACACATCCCCACTCTTATTGATAACATTGCAGTTCCACCCTCGGTTTGTCTAGTAGGCCTCTCCCACCATCTTCGAGAAGCAACTCCATCACCCATCTAGCACTCTACCCCTCTCCCTCCCTCTCTCTCTCCTCTCTCTCTGTCCCATCATATTTCCTGTCCTTCAGTTATGTATGGATGTCGACCGATCTCCCTCAAGACTAGCTAGGTCTCTCCTTCTCAACACATATACGAGTTGTTCTACCTCTATAGTTAGGCCTCTGCCTACCCCTCCCCCCACCCCTCCCCCCCCACACACCGATACATTGAGCGCTCTAGTCATGTCTCCCTGCCACACACAAACTTGACATGTGCCCTCTAACGTTCCGTTAGGCCAGTCGCCCTATATCTTTGACTTGCACACACACACAATTTCGATGGCTCTCTTCATCGATCTCGCACCCACCCACTTGATCCTCTCTTCGACTCTATCGATAGCTATGACCCCCCCTCTCTTCTCGTGGATTGCCCGACCCTCTATGTATGATATGGATAGGCCTCCATTTCACACACATTGCATGCAAAATTTTGTTTGAGATGTCATCGACACATATTCCCACAAATAATTCACAAAATCAACCCCCACCCCAAAACAAAAAACACTCACGAACACGGTTTGTATCTCTCACACACACCCACATAGGTGTGGGACGTGCACGAAGAGAAGAGGTGCATGCACGGTGCACGTACTCCCGTCTCTTTCCCAACCACACCCGCGCGGGTACACTGTGGAGCTCATTTCTGTACGAAAAAGGCAGCCCACGTGGTAATTTGGCACGTGTACTGGTTGTCCACTTGGTGGAGGGAGGATCGTCTACCACGGGTGAACAAACAAATTGCGACTTGACGTGTTATGTTAAAAAAGAGGCAAACCATGTGGGGCCTACCTTAGAGGCAAGGCTCTATACACTGGAGTACTTTTGATGTGTCCCGTCAACTCGCAGAAAGAGGAGAAGCTTGCTTAGTACGCCGTCTCCCCCGTTCCTAAATATAAGTCTTTGTAGAGATTTCACCATGAACCACATGCGGATGTATATAGATGCATTTTAAGTGTAGATCCATTCATTTTGTTCCGTATGTAGTGGAATCTCTACAAAGACTTATCTACTAGTAATAGCTAGCCCCCACTACTAGGAATTCTCTATCCTCTCCTTGAGCCACATCATCAAAATTGATGTAGCCATTAGATGAAGTAAATCAGTCCATAATAGCCGTCTGATCTAGACGTTGAGAGGCTCCGCACTAAGCCACATGCAAGCATGCAGAAATACCGTGGCCCATGCATGTGAGTGTGTTTTAAATCACATCAACATGTCTTCATGCAAGCATGCACCGGTAGCATGCATGTAAGTGAGCTTTTAAGTCCCATTAATATGTCAAAAAGAAAAATATAATCCCATTATGCAGTAGGAGTTGGCTGATCTTTTTTCCTTACGTGGGATGATCTAAATGATGATGGGAGTTTATTTAGTTTGGCTACCACATTTGTCATGTGGTTATAGAGTTTTTTTTAGTTCTATGAAATTGATAATTTTGCGCAGAGAGATATACCACTGTTCCACGGCAACGCGCGGGGACTCATCTAGTAATATTTAGGAACGAAGGGAGTACTATGTAAAGAGTTAGGTGTCGCATGGTGATAGTGTGAGGTGGGCCATGTAATCACTGAGCCTGTGTGTTTTCACTGCTCTTGCACGCCTCCGCTGTAAGATGTGAGAAAATTGTAATCTAGTAGTAGTACCTCCTTTCGGGACATCCAGCAGTCCTACCACCTCAGTAATAAAGACCAATGAGCCATCAAATCACATAGACCCAGCAGTAACCATCACTCTTGCACCAGTGAGAGGTCGCGTCCGCTCTGCCCGGGCATGAATGCAGCACCGATTCTTTCGAGCGGCGCTGACCGTTTCGGGCGGGAAGCGCGCGCGGGCGATGGAGGGGCTTTGGGTGGGCCAAGCTGGTCAGGAGCGGGCGTGGCAGCTGTTTGCATGTCCCTACCGGACACGCCCGGAAACGAGAGGATGCACCGACTCTCGCGGCTAAAATCATACACTACACAACATCTCTCTGTAGGAGTAGGTCGATCTGTCGCTCTCTCTAACACACACATGATGTTAAACACACACACACACACACACGCACACACACGCACAAACGCATGCACCTTGGTCCCGTTGCACCTTCTAACTTGAGGTCTCGGGTTCGATAACTACACTTGAGCATAATTTGTGCCAGGAGGATTCTTTGACTGGTCAAAATGTTTTCTAGGGTTTGCATGCTTCACACTCTCTCTCCAGTATATATATACACGTTGGAGCCTCAGCGCTTGTAGTTGCTCTCTTCACACTCTCTCGCCCTCTCCCTCCGTTCCAAATTACTTGTCGCAGGTACGGATGTATCTAGATGTATTTTAGTTCTAGATACATCCATTTCTTCGACGAGTAATTTGGAATAGAGGGAGTTGTTGCTCTCTCCACACTCTCTCGCCCTCTCCAGATCTAAACAAGACTTCTTTGGCCTCTCTCTCCCCTCACTGCCGCTCAAAGAGCCGGCAGGGTTCGTCCGCTGGGAAGGGAAGGAGGCTTAACGCTATCGCCGTCGGCGAGGGACTACCGGCGCAGCTGTTCACTTTCCACCCAGCGGCGGCGCGGGAGGGCCTCTGACCCCTTCTTCTTCGCCGCCGTCCCGTCGCCCACCGAACCACGCCCCAAGAACCTTAAGGTATAATTTACTTACTCCACATGCATTGCTCTAGCTGCATGTATACCATGAATCTAGGACGTGGTTCAAAGAGGAAAGGAGTGGGGGAAAGTAGTGGGAAAAGTTGTATATAGCATGAATCTAGGACGTGGTTCAAAGAGGAAATGATGGGGGAAAGTTGTATAGCATGAATCTAGGACGTGGTTCAAAGAGGAAAGGAATGGGGGAAAGTTGTGGGGAAAGTTGTATCGCATAAATCTAGGACGTGGTTCAAAGAGGAAAGGAAGGGGCGAAAGTACTAGTTCAAAAAGGAAAGGAAGGGACAAGGATGTAGAGTTTGAGCAGGACTAGATTTGCTGCGCTCACATAGGGAAAGGTGTCTAAAGATAACAAAACTGGGACCAACACAAATATGCTCCTTGGTTGTTTGTTCTTTGTTGCAACAGACTATGCATGACCACAGTACATCGGTAGATGCACATGGTGCTGGTGCGTCCACTGTCCCATGCAACTCATTAGCTGTTGTTAATCTAAGGCCCTGATTGGTAAAAAACTATGTAGTCCCTACCTGCTTGGTTCCAGGGACTAAATATGGGCTAGAGGTTATTAACTGACATGCTAAAATACCATGTTACCCCTAGTAATGAACTAATAGAGACAAGGTGCGATGCGTGGCAGGGGAAACTGTTGGAAAAAGTCCCAAAAAGACTCCCTCGGGGTCTTCTTTCTTTAGTCCCAAATGCCCACTTTTAGTCCCTAAAAGTCCCTCCTGTTTGGTTTAGATGGGACTGACACGGAGTTTTTTTAGTCCCTAGACCAAAATGACCCTGTAAACAAACACCCTCTAATAATGCCACTAGAAAATTGATGCAATGCCACAGTTAAAAGCAAATTACATGTTTAACGAATTTTATTATTAATATAATCTCTATGTTAATATTAATCAATGCCACCGTTTGAGAAATGCTACTATCTTGCTTTCTTTCCCATTTAGATAAGGTAGATGCTTCTTTTTGTTGGCTTCTGTGTCATCCATCGTTATTGACCACTAATTGTTTCCTTTGCACCTGTGTGTAAATAGGGTTATCTACTTCACCTCGTTGCCATTGTGACCTTTTGTTGCACTGCACAAAACACTTTTGTCTTAAGAGTGTTTTGTGTAGTTCAACCAAAATGTCACACTGACAATGTTACTTGATTGCTTGGTCTTAGTGGAACTGCATAAGAGGAGATCTTACTTCCTATCCGTTAAGGCGAATTTGGTTCAGATCTTCTTCTTGTGAGTTGTTTGAATTCCGCATCATGAGAGGTTAGTACTAGCCTTCTTTCACATGATTCTGCAGTGTGCTTTCATATGTTGTGCTACTTGTACGATAATGTTGCTTGATTTTAGTGAACTGCACAAATGGAGACAAGACTTCCAATCTGTATGTGCACCGTAATATCCCATTGAGGTAAGATAAGGATATTTCACAACTGCTGGCCTGTATATTGCCACTTTCATCAGAAAATTAAGTTTAGTACTATACTTGTGCTCCCTAATTGACATGCCAAATCTTACATTGAAGGTGAAGCTTGTCTGTTATTGAACCAAGTGATGAAGGGGAAGAACAAGCGGAAGAAAAAACAAAAATCAACTCCCGGTGCTGTAATGAAGCACTGGAACTGTGATGACACAAGTAATGATATAGTTTTGCATCTTAATTTATTGCTAATGGCTGGAACGAGCAATTGTTTTGCCACTGATTTGATGCCACTCTTAATGTAATATGTAATTATCTCAACTTGTGCAAACAGGGATCTTCTTTGAAGATACCATATATTTTAGTGGAACTGCACAAGAAGATGTTGGAAACATTAAACTAATCGAGGAGTATATAGTAAGCATGGCCACCATCGTAGATAGCAACAGATGGTTCCGGAGAAGTGCTTCATCTGTATGCTCTACACAATAAGCCTCCTGACAAAGGTTGGTACTCGCCCACTGATTTCATCCATATGATTGAGCTTTGTCATCTCTATTGGTGTTGTGCTACTGTTTAGATACTGTCATGAAAAAGTGGTATTGCCCTTGAGAAGTGCTTCATCTTTGTTGTTTTAAATATTTCCTTTCCTTTTTTTTGAGCAAACAGGGATGCTAGCATTTAGTAGTTCTCTTGTCTTTGCACAACAGGATCATCTTCCTTTGAAGAAGAATATGGAGTGCGTGAAGTGACTAGTTCCGATTATGCCAAGATGAAGAAGCCCTGTCTATCTTCTCATTAGAAGGAGCAGTTGAAGGATGGTTACATTACTCCCCACAAGACCAAACTAACTTCAGCTCAGAAGGACTGACAAATCTCCATCTTTTTGCTGTGATGCGCGAGTACAATGTTGTTCTAGGATTCTTTCTGGTGAGTTCCATTTTTCTAAAAGTGTGCTCTACATGGACCATGTATGTGCCTATTGAAACTGTCAATTCATAGTACAATTTTCTTTATACTAATCACTTTTTTGTATTTGTGCAAAGAGGGGTGCTCAGCTTGATTTCAATGGGAACTGCACAAAATGTTCATGAATACATCGAATCATTCATTTCCACCACAAGAAAGGAGGTGCCGATAAGTTCAAGGCGTTGCAACATATAAGGGCGAAATCATACAAGCTACGCGCGAATTTGGTTGATTTTGGTGGAAGTGCACAAAAAGAAGAGCTGGTTTATTTAGCATGAGGTGCCATGTCAATGTCCGAACTGATGGAAAACCCTGCCCATTCCACAATCGTAGGCATTTGATATTTTGGAATGGGACAAACTTGTCAAATTTTGCTCATTGATTTTAGCAAGACATGCGTTTGATATTTTCGAATGGGACGCCCTTTGCTGTCAGCAGCGTCAATCAATTTTTTCTTTATTCTTTAGTTGTGAAGTAAATATTGCCTCTGACATGTGAGTCGCTGAGATGCATAATCATCGATTGTTTTGAATGTTCTCTATGAATTGCCAGGCATGTGTGTTTGATTGCAATGTACAAAAATGCTAAAAAGCAGCTCAAACTCTTTGTACTCTTTCTGTTCCTTTTTACTTCACACATTGTGAAAGTGCATACTTTTTGGTATAAGATTGGTCAAAGTAGAGATACTTTGACTGCAGATAAAACTTGTATGCAGACTAGAAAGGACCGGAGGGAGTACATGTGAAACTGCTGCAAACGAGGTGATCACCCTGGGAATAATGCTAGTACGTATTGTTTTGCATGTTCATCCCATGTCAGTGATACAGGAATTCAAACTAATCGAAATAAATTCATTCATACATTGTCGGATTTCATATAAACATGCCGGATTTCATTACATTTCATACATTCTTCAACTAAAAAGGGGTGCGTTGGAGGTATAATTAATTAACCGAAGCTACCCACCTGTGTCCCGCTGAGCCGAACAGAAACTTCAGTGACTTAACTGCAGGTGTAGTTGCGTAACTAACATGTGGCTTGTTGGGCCCACGTGCCAGTCAGCCAACTGCACGAGCAGTTAAGTAGAAGCAGCGTTCTTCTCCAGCGCAGCTCTCCAACTCCACGTCGCCGCCAAGAAGCTAACCGGCCGCCAATGGTCAAACCGCCTAGCTTGGCTTCAACCGGAGGGTAGCAGCGGTGGCCTTACTTGGACCCGAGCAGCGGCGACCTACCGTGTTCTACTCTTCCTCGTTTTCTGTGTGGCGTGGCCTCGTTGGCAGTGGGGCGGGGCCTCGATGGAGCCGGCGATGTCCTCTGCCTTGTTGTTGGCGGGGCGGGGCCTCGGCAGAGCCGGCGGTGTCCTCTGCCTCGTTGTTGGCGGGGTGGGGCCTCGGCGGAGCCGGTGGTGTCCTCTACCTCGTTGTTGGCACCGCGGGGCCTCAACGGAGCAGGGCCTCGTCGACGCCAGTGAAGCGGGGACTCGTCGGAGCTGACATTGTCCTCGGTCTTGCCAAATAGCGCCTCGCCCGCTTCATCGCCCTCTTTGCTAGCCTCTTTATAGGCGGCCGCAGCAGCCTCCGCCACCTGCATGCGGTATCGCCAGCGCTCGAGGTGGCCCTTGTGGGCGGAGCGGTACGAGTCGAGCAACGCCTCCTGCTCTGCCCGCTCCGCGGCGATCTGCTCCTCCGCCTGCAGGTGCTCCTCGAGGAGATGGTGGTTGTAGACGGCGTCGGCCTGTGCCTCCCGGAACTGCTCCTCACGCATCTGCCTCACCCTGTCAATATATTGGGCATGGGCCTCGCTGATGGTCATGGTGCAATGCATCGGCGAGGATGGCGCGGAGGAGGGGGTTGGCGCCGGATCGTCGACTACCATGTTCTCCATTGGGATGTCGTCGTCCTCCGGCTGCCTGCCGGCCAGCCGGTCGGTAGTAATGGCTGCCATCTCCTTGTGGTCCATCGTCCGCCCACCCCTAAGAGCGCTATAGCGCGAGGAAGCCATGGTGGGCAGTAGTGGTGTGGACAGGAGAAAGGGAACGAATGCAGATGACTGCGGCTATGGCCGGTGCAGCAGTTTATATAGAAATGCTGGGCAGGCGGAGGGATGGATGTGTGGCGCCGGAGTAGCCGCCTCGACAACCGCGTATCATTAATGTGGGCGACAGATGGACGGACGGACGACACTTGTGTCGTTTGAAGGCGGAGCAATCGCCTGCACCGGGAAGCGGGGAGGGCGGCGCTGACTGTTTCGGGCGGAAAGCGCACGCGGGCGAGGAGATGACTTTACTTGGAGAGGATGACAATGGGGACCCACCAGGTCCATAGTCTCACGTACGCAAGTGCCTCCTTATATATATAACTATAATTTATTTTGCTTCCTCCTGGTTTCCTGACATCACGGTCCCACACCATTGTCAACCTATGTAGTACTCCATCCTTTCCAGTATATAGGGCTTATCTCAAAATTTCAGTTTTTCCATTTTATAAGGCTCAATTTGGTTGTTCCCCATCACATGTTCAGACTTCAAGGTGCATTAAATCATTGCATGCAAGTATTAAGAGAAAACTAACCAATGCATGCACTTTATGCATGCATCCATGCAATTAATGCATTCATAAACATAATTTTTTGAGGAAAACAAGAGCATTAATTGGGTGGTTTTGCAAACTACAAAAAATATTCCAGCACTCATCATCTACCTTGGTTGGTGAGATTTTTGAATTGAGCCTTATAAACCGGAAAGGAGGGAGTAGTCAATAAACGAGAGAATTGCACAAGAAGCGGCCGACAGCTGGGACCAAGCAACTCGAGCAGTATTTGTGTTTTTGAGGTGTGAGCACTGCAGAGTTTTTCGATGTTTAGCCCAGATATTAAATTTTTCTCCTCTAAACAACAACGAAAACATCACTACAGGTATTAACTGGGCAGGCTGTGGCCCGTCTAGCCCAGGCTAGATATTAATTTTTTTCAAGTTGAAAATGGCTAGCCCAGCTATACTTTTTTTAGGAATACCTAGGCAAGATCAAGTTGTTATTGTCCGCCCCGCTGGGCTGCAAATCTTTCCTAGGAGGGATGCATTAGGCTTAACAAGAAAATGCGCTTTAAGAATTAATAAATGGGATGTAATTATAAAAACTGGGCAGTAACTATAAAAAATGCACCAAACACGTGATTACTTTATAAAATATTATTTTTGGATATTGAAAATTTTAATTTCATTAATTGTTGCGAGCTCAATGTTTCGTTGGATTTTTATGTAATATAAATTTATATTGAAATTGTATTTAATCTCACTAGAAATTTCGGGATAAAAATATTTC